>NW_015112706.1:286112-307878 GCF_001443285.1 Poecilia latipinna | reverse complement strand
GTAAGACATAGTGGGGCTTTTGGGGATAAAAAGAAAGTAAGACACTGTCTTACTTTCGGGGAAACACGGTAATGAGTTCAACAGCTTTCAGATGCAATGATAACTGAAGACATCTTCATATTTTCAGTCAAAGATTAAAGTCAGTTGACTTCTAAATACTGACCTGAAGCAGCAAAGCAAATATTGCTTCCTGTGTGTCAGGTCATAAAACGTCGCTCCTGCCTTTGGTTTGTCTGCATTTCAACATTTTGAGTTTTCTTTCTAAGCTGAAACTGTCAATTTATAAACCAACAACGAGTATCTTTGATATATTTCCTTCCCACTAAATGAAAGGTTTGTTTTAAACACGTCTTCATGGTAGAAGACCCATTTAAAAGTTAACTTTTATTTCCAAGTTGACGGAGAAACTTGTCTTTCAGATGATATACTGTTGAATTTTAGGAACTGATGCTTCCCTGCTACTGGTTCAAATCAACCTTATTTCAGTTCACTTCAGTATTTTTATTTGACTAATTTAATAGCTTATGCTTTTCTCCACTTTAATTTTCCTTTAAATTACAAGTGGACTCATGCAAAATGTAATTTAACTGAATTTGTGGAGCTCCAGGCCTTTTTTATGTTTCAAAACAAAGATTTTCTGTAATTTTGTAGTAAATACTTGGACATAAATTACAAAAAAAAAAAAAAAAAACAGCAACACTGTATACAAAGAGATAGAAGGTAATAAAACTCTTATAAAGGAAATAAAAATAAAAAGTTTTGATGTGTTTACATGTAAATTAAATAAATTTGTCATAAGGTTCTTCTTCAATAAAACATCCTTATGCTATATCGTATACGTTGGGAAAATGGCGTTGCTGCTGATGGTTAATGTCACTGCCCTCCTGTCAAGGAAAATAATTGTGGCCTGGACAGTAAATAATCTGCATGTCCTTTTCCGATCTTCAGATCCCTAATTATTCCCCAGGGGCTGTAATTGTAGCTGGCCATGCTCTGGTAAAATCAGAAACCAGTTATTTTCTTTCGGTTCAGCAGCTGGGCGAAGGGCTACTTTTTAAACCAGTACTGTAAAATTAGCTCTTGGCAAAATTCTGTATCCTACCGTTTCTATGGGCTCCTACACTTTTTTCTTACTTACAAGAATGACAGATTTGGCAGTTTGCAAATATTTCAGATTGGAAAAGACAAGCAAGTCTTTGAGTTAAAGACTTCATCCATCACTCTTTATAAGGTTAACAGAGTTAACAGCTAGCAAAATTACAGCTAGCAATACATGAGGGAAACATCTGTTAAATAAAGTACTCTAGCCACAGCTGATCTAATCAGCTTGTTACACTTGTCTCACTGCATGANAAAAACGAAAAGGACAAAGNCGTTTAATATTCTGCACAATAAGCACTTAGGAACTACTACTAAATTTAATTGTAATTCTGTTACATAATTTTATTATTAATTTTCACAAACAGAAGAAAAGGCATCACAGATTTAAAAACTGAGTTTAAGATAATAAGTGTGCAGTTTTAGGTTAGGATTTGTATTGTGTGTGTGATATTTTATCCTGACATGTTGTTTTGCTGTCTTTTAAATTGTTTCATGTTATTTAAGGTCCATCTGGGGACATGCATTGCAAACCAGTTAATACTTAACATTTGTCTCCATGCAAATAAACAAAGAAAACAAGTAAAGTAAAAGAGTTGTAGTTTTAATAAAAAACATATTAGTATTTTAACATGGCACAATAAGCAAATAAACACTCAATTTGGAACTTCTTGAAGTACAAACTGTGTACTATTAAAGTTTTTAGGCATGAAGGAAAACCAAAACTGTGTTTTTATAACATCCTTCTTTTAACCTTTTTTTATTATTGCTAGTATGTTATATTCTTTCAGAAATGAAATTTTGTATTTTTATTAATCGCAAGTCATAATCATCTAAATGAAACACGAATAAACGCTTGAAATATACCACTCTATATGTGAAATGAATCGATGTGACAAGATGACCAACATAAATTAACTTTCTAACGTTATTCAAATTTACTGACAAAAACACTACGAAACTAAAGTCTTGTGTTTATTGCGGTCCACAGATCTTCCTTCCCCTACAGACGAGATTTGAAGAGAACAGTTTATGTCTCGTCTTACCTCCTGAGGAGGAATCCAAGCCGGTGGGTTTTCATATGAAGGCAGGAAAACCACTGGGAGCTGGTAGTCATCATAAGGAATCTTCTGATCCATCGTTCATTTAAACTCCTATAGAAACACAAGTTCATCAATACTTAACGTTCACTGCTCATTTCGACCTTACCACTCAGAAACACCTCGAAAGGAATCCGCACTATATTAAGTTAAGCATAGTTCAGTAAAACATCTTTTATGTCTTATTAAAAACAACTGAAAACTCATATCAGTTAGCAGTTGCTACAAAATAATGCTAACTCAAGCTATTTCGGCTGGATAAACCAACTTTTCAACACGTTTCAACCACGTCTTCAATGTCTAATCTTTACCTCAGCATTGTTACCCAAATTATTTACAGCATATTTAGAACAAATACGAAAAGAGAAAGATGTAGAGTTTCTATTACCTGCCTGGTAACTAACAGTTTGCACTTCTTCTCCTGCGCCACTAGAGGAATCCAGCTCGTTGTCGCCACCCACTGCCAGGAATCATTATCGTCATCTTTTTCTTGGTATTAAACTGTGAACCACAAAGAAAACCTTTTCTAAAAAGTTCTGATTTTATAAATAACGAAAAGAGACGTCCTCCTATAAAATTATTAGAATTTAAACTAAGTAACTCAGCTGTACTTTTGCTAAAGAGACTTACACTGAAGAATATGTCTTCTTGACATTCAATAATAGCATACTCTACTGTTTCTTGTGATCAAACTCCGAGTTGTGTAGTATGCTTTACTGTTCAATTCATACTACAATTTAAACTTGAACTAAATCTAATATAGTCTTTCATCTTTCTCCTTAAATTGTCCCACACACCCACTGTTCCTTTTAATAGAATAATATATCTTATTGCCGGGAAGTTTTACTCCTCTCTTTTAAAGATTTTTAAATTTCCTCTCATCAGACCAGATTTTTTTAAGACAGTCATAAATCTGTCCTTGTTTTTTCAACACAATCCTCCGTGTTTTTTTTTTGTTTGTTTTTTTTCTGTTTTTGCATATTATTCCACCCATATTCCCGAGAAACACAGTACAAGTTCAGTCAAACATTTCCTGAAAATGACAACTGCTCTTTTGTTTAGCTTCCTGGAAAAATCAACAAATAAAAGAGGGATGGTTTGCAGACATGAGGGGAAGTGTTGACATTTTAAGTACATTTTCTTGTGTGACTTTCCTCATAGTTTAATGCCACACCTTGTCATTCCTCCAGTTAAGAAATTCCAACTGTTTGTGTATTTTCTTTCCCCAACGTCTTGCCAGTACACCGTCTAAATAATGATGATGTGCATCATTAAATGAGGCAACAGTATGTTGCATGAAATCCTGTCTAATGATCGTTGAGAAATTCAGGGAAATTGGAGCTGTGATGGTCAGTCATAAAGGTGCTACCTGAGACAGTGCTCCTTTGTGGACCTAGTAAATATATGCAGTACAATAAATGATATGTAGAACCAAGAAGGATAAAAAGCTCATTTTCCTTATATTTAAGTTTTAGATAAGTGTTTTTGAGGTTTATACAGCTCTTTTCTGAAACTCCTGAAACTATTTTTTTAGTTTTAGTGCGAATGCCTGCAGCAGCGTCTGGATCAGCTGCAGCGACTCATTTTTTGGCCTACACTTAGATGCAGCTCAACCTGACAACAATTTTGTCAAAGGTTAATGATGCTGTTCATACTTAATTTTCTGAAATAAAAATATAGCTACAGTCATCCTGATTAATACAGTTTCAGATGTGTATCTTTAAATAGCAGATGTTTAACTGTAAAATAGGAATTTATGTCTCACCTTTTAAAAAACTATCATACTTCTGATGTTTAATGAGATAAAAAAGGAATAAGTGAAGACTAGACTGTTTCATCTCATATTTCACTTTCAGCTTCCTGGTCATGTCACTCAGCTTCTCTAACAGGAAGTAAGAATTAATTTGGTCAGTATCTGTTAGTTTTATGAACTGGTTTCTGTTTGCCTTCATGGTTTCTTATGTCGTCTTGCATAATGGTTGATCGTCTTTCAGTACCAACTCAGACCCTGTCCTGGTTTGCTGCATTTATTTAGTTCTGCTTTTTAATCTCCCATCACACCTGTTTCAGATTAGCTTATCTCTACACCTGTCCTGCATGTAGGGGTTTATTTCCACCTCTATAGTTTTTTTATTTTACTCCTTGGCTTTGTGTTTAGTGCCTGTTGGTTGTAAGGAAAAGCGGTTAAGATTTTAACTGGTGTGTTTGGTTTGGATCCTGTTTTATTATAGTTTAATTTCCTTGATTATCAGTTTGCTTGTTTTCTTTATGGGAAACTCAGTAAGTCCTCGATGTTTGTTTAATTAAATATTGTCTGGGATTTTACTTGCATTTACATTGAGAATTAATTCATTTCAAATTCCTGTGTTTGGACATTACTGTGTTCAGTAATGAGCTCAAATATAATTCCAGTCTTCATTTGAGTTTTTTTTTTTAAATAATTAAATGTAATTAAAGATAAAATTGAGACTAGAAAAATTACAGATGTGCACTCAATTATTTATGGATTCATTGATTTGTAAGCACTTTATTTGATTTCACAAATGTGTAAATAAGCCCCAAATTGGTAATTCCAAAGGTCAATTTACTGATTTTAGCAGCGGGTTTTTCTGAGTGGCAGTAATATTAATTAGTTTAATATTAGTTTTGGGGGTCCAAGCAGCTGCAGCCTGATGGAGAATTTGTGGAGGAAATTAAAGATTAGGGTGATGGAAACCAAACTCAGACTTGGAGTTTATTAAACATAAATCATCAAAACACCAGAGGATACAAGTAAAATACTAGTCAGCAATAAAAAAGAAGGGTTTAATCAGTTTAAAGCCTAAATAAACTTTTTGTTAGATTGTTCCAAAAAAGATAGAAATATCTTAATTTAGAATTTAAAGGTAAATGGACTTTTTTTCTGACATGATATCCCACTTTTATTGTCTCATCTTGTTTGGAGACATCTTTTTCATTTCCTGTCAGAAACTGCCTGATTAAATATAAATAGCTTTAAACCTAAAATATGCCGGAGGTACAAAAATATTTGGCCTCCCTTGTTATAAACCCTGATGCGAAGCAGATGGTCTAAACATGCATGGTTGTGCCTCTAAACTCCACTTCTACATGTTGCAGCTGGTCCAGTTACTATGAAACTGTTTTTTTATTTATGTTATTATTTTCCAAACCGTCACTTCAACTGCTCTTATAGGATTGTGTTTTGTGCACTGCGTTTTCAAATCAGTTCAGTTGTTTCGTTAAAAGCATATTGTTAAAAAGGAAAAGAAAAGATTAAACATTTTGAAGCAGAGGTTTTGCAGAAGTCTAGCGGTTCTCCGTTTTATTTTTGTGGTTCGGATCTCAGCAGTTCAAAAAGTTCATTCAGATTGTGTAAAGAGTTGCTGTCAAATGGATCTGTGAGGATGCTGGTAGGTTGTGACATTTGTTTCAGGTTCCTCTGAAATGTTTGGGGTTCATTTCTGGGAAAATAAAATTATATTAAAACATTTTAAAATAGCGTTGCTGGAAAATAATATCTCAGATCTTTCAGCAGTGGGAAATGAGCAGGAAATAAAAAAACATATTGCATAAAGGGCAAGTTGGTACTTTGACACCTGAAGAAGGATCTTATCAGCCTTTCTATTTAATTTTCACATTGTTTTCATTACGTTTGTGCATTCCAATGTCTTGAATGCATCTTCATTGATGTTCCTGTTAAAAAAGGTTGTGGGTTTACTTTTACATTACAACGCTACACGTTCCTGGGTTCTAAACTAGACAATGGAGGTGATCTCAAGTTTGCTTTTCATTTCTGAAGCTATTCTGTGGAGCATCTCGTCTTTCTGTGAAGAATCTAGAAATCTCTAATGGACTCTTACTGCCTCAATTTTACATGGGTTTAATTCTTGTGAATGTAGGCGTAAAGCTGCCACCCAGCCAAAAGAAAGTCTTGTCAAGTTCTGACATGAAACTTGTTTTGATCACACAAGATGTTCGCTTATTTATTTATAAACATATCTTCAGCGTATTCCAGCGTGGGACCCCCAACTATGCATGCACACACACACACGCACACACACGCATATGTGTATATATAAATCTAAATATGCCTGAGGTACATTTTAGATTTAGATTTAGATGACCTAAGATATTTTAAAGTTGTTTAAAAAACAAAAAACAAAAAACCTTTGATAACAGCAAGGGAGGCCAAATGTTTTTGTACCTATCATTCTGTCCAGTTTATGACATTATAAAGTTGATGATGTTTTTGTTCTTTGTTGCTCTGAAATGGGAAAAATGTATGACAAAAACCTATTTTCAGAAGATTCTTTAAGAATCAAGAATAACTGAAACAGAACCCTTCTGACAACATGTTGGGAAACGTTACCTCCCACCCCTAATCTAAGGGAAACTAGAAACACAAAAATATAAAGCTTAGGAGGCTACAGTTACATTCCTTGAACATGTTCATTACATTTTTTTATTTTTTACAGAAAATTATTCTTAGATAATGAGACTTCAGTCTGGTCCGTTCTGAGTTTATTTCAGAATGAGCTGTTCAGGGCCGTTTTCTCACTTTAGATCCAAAGACGCTGCTGCTGGCCATGCCCCAAACTCAACGTTTACAATTGCTGCAAACAGATTTGCAATTGGTACATCTTTGAAAAGCAGATGTACGTACGTTGCCTTAGGAGATATCATGTGACTGGGGTGGCATTGAACACCTTTGGTATTAATTTAGATAGCACAAGTGGAATCCAAGGTTATAGGAAAGTAGAAGACAAAGACTGACATGATTTATGGTTAAGGTTTCCTGATAAAACAATGAACGTGACATGCACACCCCTGGAGAGCACAGCCATGTTTTTGTAGCAGTTTGTGAGTGGAACATGTCAAACAGGAAGAGCAGCAATGTAGAATCTGATAGCACGTCCACTTTTACCAGCATATGCACATTGGAATAAAATCAGTTTGTGAATAATTATTCCAAAATACTGGACTTTTAAAAACACTCAAAGTTATGAAGCGGATCTTTGTAGCTTGAGCTGTATTAGGAATGCACTTCTGCTTTAGGCTCCTCTTCTGTAAGCAGCTCTTGAATCTTAGTGATTTTCAAGTCTTGATCAAATTGTTTAAAACTCGTAAGTTGTTAATGATTTATTGCCTCTTATTAATTAATTCCCAGACTATTCTCTACTTTTGCTAGTTAGTCTACCGCAAAGACAACTTACACAATATGTAATTGCGCAACAGCTTTTGTAACTGTTTTTTTATATATATATATTATTTTAGTGTAAAAGTTGTATTAGGACTGCATGAAAAACAATTCAACTCTTCATTTCCCTCTGTCATTAAAGGAGGATCAAATGTAGGCAGAAGAGGAGCAGAAATAAAGGCATTAAATTGACAAAAAGCAGTTTACAAAAACAAAGTTCAAGGCTGAAAATCCAGAGATGTGCACTGAAGATAATGCTAAATAGGTTTAAAAGCAAACCAGGAGTAGTATCAAGCAGTGTAGAGCAGAATGAACAGATGAACCAGGAAAGGAACAGCTGTGAAAAAGAACAAACAGATTGGGAGAAGATGACTATTAGTCAAGGAAACGTAGGAATTAATTATAATTGCAACACTAAATATGTCAAGCCTTTTTAAACAATAATCCATAAAGTTCAGAAGTGATTTGAGAAGACCACATTAGCCAAAGCACAAACACCTGTAGATAGTGACAATGTGCAATGAGCTCTGAAGGAGTAATTGCTACGTAGCCTGGCACCAGTCACAGAACAAAAGAACTAGATTCAGCTAATGCGCAACTCCATTCCAGAGAAGAAACTCAATCACTCACTTTTCCGCTTCTATGAGCATTAGCTTCTTCTCTTACCTGAGCTAATATTTCAGCTTTTAACACTCTATTATTCCTGTGCAGAAATAGAAGCAAATGACTCACCAAATATGCAACTATATACGAAGGTAGCCGTAGTAAAATAAAAATAAATAAAAATTAGGCCAGTTTTTTTCCAAGGAATAACTGGGGTTTTCCTCCTCTCTGTTCTTTCATTCTTTTGTTAGTTGAGTTTATTAATTATTGATCCATTTACTTGTATTTATTTGCCAGATTTATCAAAAACATTGGAGATATGCACAAAGATGTTTGCATTCTTTACTATTAGCGACTTTCAAACAAGGTTGTTGAGCAGCTGAATAGGGAAAGGTCACGAACTTCCTCCTTCGCATTGCAACATCCACGTAAGAACAAACAGTTCTTTGCCTGAAGAGCTTTTCCGTCTTCTGATTTAATCAATGGGCACGGCTGAACTTTATTCAGATAAGCAGTTACAATAACATGTCCATTTTCAAAGTGCTCATACAGAACAGTCTTTGCTTTTACACATCCAGCACCATCAGACATATGGTGGTAGCTTTTGACCAGTCCATTGGTCAAAAGCTACCAATGGCTTTGGTAGCTTTTGACCAAAGCCATTGGTCAAAAGGGCATTAGATTAGGGCAATCTAATGCCCTAATCTAATGCATTAGGGCATTAGATTGCCCTAATGCAGGCAATCTTCAGGATCACCAGTCTTTGAGTCAATGACCTGATCAAATGAGCACATAAAGGCCTGGAAATGAAGCGGATCGCCATCAAAAGGTTAAATGTCTCTTTTGGGTAACAAAGAGAGACTTTGTTGACGAACCAACATGAAAGTTAATTTATTTTGTTTCTCCATGATGGATAACAGATTTTCACTGGTTGCTGAGTGAGCAGCTTGCTGCAGAGGCATATGTGATATTGTTCTGCTTTCAGGATGAGAAAGCCCCAGAAAAAGAGGTGCAGACGTTTTCTTTGTCACATTTAGTTGCACTGTTTTTATTTGAAGCTCTGCATTGTCATTAACTGCACTTCTCCTTTTGGAACAAAAGTATTTGCATTAAGACTTTCAACAGCATTTCCTTTTGTTTTAAAATATGATTCTATTCCATTCGATTTCCATGAAACTGAGCTTTGCACTGCAGATCCAGTTTTCAGCACTTTTACTTTTGCAGCAGTTGCAGCTATTTCTGCTTCCAGTTGAAGCTGTTCTTTCCTTTTCCTCAGTCGTTCCTCTTGTTCTTCAATAGCATGTTTTTCTTCGGGCATATTGTGACGTGTGAGCAAGGCAGCCATTTCAGCTTCTGCCCTGAGACGTGCAGATGATGTTGATGATTCTTTGGAGCTTGACCTGCTTCCTTGAACACTGTCAGATGGCAGCACATCATCATGAATGTCATTGTTTCAATTATTAGCAGATAATTGAGGTTCCATTTGCTCTTGAACCTCCACTCCTCCTCCTAACAGAGTTTCCTGTGACTCTAACATGTCAGAGGATGGCCTGCTTGAGCATTTACAGCAAATCCTGCAGAGTTAAATCAACACTATGCCGAGTCTATTTGGTCCTTATCAGAATTGGTGCTAATTTAAATCTTTCCAGAGTTATTTCAACAAGAAATTAATTTTAACATTTGAAAAAGTTATAACTACTCAAACTATTGTTGAAATAACTCTGTAAGAGTTAAATTAATGCCAATTCTGAAAGGGACCAAGTAGACTCGGCGTAGTGTTGATTTAACTCTGCAGAAGTTGTTTCAAAAAGTCACATTTCAACATCCTCAATAAACCCCTTATTATATTTAGTGATGCTTGAAAACCATGTATTTTGTTTATCTTTCTCATTAAGTGGAATTAAAGGCAGCAGAGATTCATGCGATACACACTGGCATCATCGAACAGGTGTGTCAACTCATCCAGCTGTGATTTTACTTGTGAATAATTTTTATCATCTGTCATTAGCTTTTAAAGAGATGATATTACACCTTTCATTTTCTTTACATGCTTTTCCCGCTCTCTTTGGATACTTTCAATTTTATTTGCGAGAGCTTCCTCGGTGAGAACGATCGTTCTTTTATCCGTTTCAGGTTTTCTCGACAACAGATGCAGCAGACGATGATCCCTCATTTTATCACTTATTTTAATCCAAAATAAAGGAAATCCTTAAACTTCACTGAACGCACGCAGAGTCACAGAACACAACAACTTCAGAACCAAACTGCGTTTAAAAGAGCACAGCACCAAACATTCAGGTTACATACCACTGTCGTCTTCTACTTCTCTGTCAAGCGATCCTCTTTTGCTGGTGCAGTGGCGGTGGCGTTCCAGCTGTGCGAGAAACTTCTTTGTCCATTTTTTGCTGACAAATATTAAAGGCTGTAAAACGAGGTCACTGAGCAGCTGAATAGGAGAATCATTGTTGACGCACCACCTAGTCAAAACGTAAATCCAAGCTGCAGTTAAGATGGTTTTAGTTTCATCAATATTGTCAATATCCAAGGCGGAACATCGGTGTCCAAAAGCAGAATAAAAACGGATTCGCAGGTGATCAAAGACAAAAAGTCATACAAGCTTAAAGTGGTCAGCAAAATTACTCACTCCACTCATTGAAGTCACCAGTGATCTACAAGCACCACGTGATCCACTCCTATCCACTACATTTACTTTTGTCATTCAGAAAGAAAATGAAACAAAAGCTTTTCCTTTAGCAGTTGTTGGATCAGCGACCATTCAGTTTGGAGAGTGACTCACAGTAACTTGAATTGGTACAAGTGATCAAATTTCCCATTAGTATTTCATAAAGAGATTTTATCTGCAGGACAGTATGCTGCCTAACAGAAGAGCAGCAGTGGTTTGATTGTTTGACTCCTCTCTTTTCCCGGTGAGGTGGGATGTGTGTGGTGGACACAGGTCGCCAGTCCGTCACTGGGCAATAAAGAGACACACAGGACAAGCAACCAAGCACACACACTCACACACGCCTAAGGACAATTTAGAAAAAAACAGTTACCTTAACGTTATGTCTTTGGACTGACCCGGGGAGAATCCAAGCGTTGACATTCAATGCAGAAATACATCAGGTCGGGTTTAGAACCGATGACTTTCTTGCTGCTTTTAAGTAAATGTTGCTTTTTTTTAAAGCAACATTTACAACATTTCAAATTAAATAAGACCTTTATTTTTTTTTTTATATACCGACACTTTAAAATAAAAGTCATTTTCACAAACCTAAATACGGGTTTTGAAAGCATCTACCTGCGCAGCGCACATGGATCCTCCCACTCACTCTCTCTCTCTCTCTCTCTCTCTCTCTCTCTCTCTTTCTCTCTCTCTCTCTCTCTCCTTCCCCCTCCGAGCCCCCACATTCATTCATCAGGACCAATTTTCATTCAGCCCACGCATCAAGACTGCATTCAAAAAGATGCGAGAAGCGAAGCAGAGATGTAGAGGAGCCAAACGGAGCCGGGATCCGAAAAAGAACGCGTGTTTGTGAACCGGATTGAAGGTCTGTGTGTCACTCGTGGTTTCATTTCGGTAATAGAGGGTTAGGTGGAAACATTGCGCGTGGTTTTAATCCTCTTTGAGAAGCATGATTAAGTGGTTAGATTAGAGGGGTTTGTCTCCATGATGCAGCGGAGAGAACCTTTAATCAGATGTGCACATTTGTTCGCCATAAAGTTAACAGGCTGAAGCCAAATGGTTTTATCAGTCTGGTCTTATATACTATTTTTGTTTCCTTTTATATGTCTTTTTGTATTTATGTGAACACAAAACACTTAACTCTGAACAATACTTAATACATTTCTAAAAATATATTGAACAGTACAAAAAGAAGAAGAGTTAGGGGGTACAATAAAGTTTGTAAATAAAATATAAATTGTATCTACAAATTTTTTTATTTGTACATACAAATACACATACAAATTTAGTTGAGTTTGCCAGTAATACTTCTCAAATAAAAAGATTAAATTAAAGTACAAAAATTATGAGAAAATGATAAATCTCAGCAGTGACAAAATGTTAGAATTGTAGATTTTATTGCTATTTTTAGGCTTTTTAGATGGAAAAGTATAAAAGGAGTTTTTATGGTTAATAATTAAAATAAATAAAAGGTCACCTTGTTGTTAAAGGTTTTCCAAGTAATGCAATAAAAAAGGGGAGAAGGAAATAGTTGCTGGAGGTTAAAATTTAACAGTGAATGAATTTGAAAAGGTTTCTAACAATGAAGCTTCTCTTTGAAATCTAAAAATGGGTCATCGGTAAAGAAGAGTTGAAATGTTTTGACCTATATAAAGTATTTGTAGATGTTTGGTGAAAAACATCTTGAGTAAGCAAAGGCAACAAATACTTAAACTTTCATCTATTTTGTGGCATTTATTGTGATAACAATTAAAGTTAAAAAATGTTAAGAAATTCATCACACTTTCTTTTTAGAAAAACATACATTTAGTTGTGGCTCAGTGACATATCGCATATCAATCACCAATCAAGTTTATTTATATGGCACATTTTAGCAATGAAGTTTGTAAATAAAATATAAATTCTATCTACAATTTTTACATAGAAATAGTAGTTCAAAGTGTTTCACATCATAAAAACACAAAATTACAAATATATGCAGAGGGTACAATCCTCAAAACGTCCTTTGCTTCATCGTCTTTCCCTTTGCTCTCCTGTCCACGCAGCTGCTGTTGAAAAAAAGTCTACTACGGCCACAAAACCTTTTTTTAAAAATAAAAATAAAAACAAAGCAAAACAAAAAAACTTCAAGACAAACAATTTAACATTTTGTCTCTTAAAATAAAACTCAATCTCTATCATATAGGCCCCTTCACCAGTTGGATTAGATGATCTATTTGTTGCTCTAAGCAGCCCAGTAGAATTTTATTTATTCATTTTTCAAGAATATTTATATTTAAATATATTATATTTATATTTAAATATAAATATAAATATATTTATATAAAATATAAATTTATATTTAATTATATTTATATTTAATATTTATATTTATTTTCTCAAGTATTAACAGTGGAGAAGAAAAATGTTTCAAGCAAAAACAGCAACAAACTAAACTATGTCATCAGATTAGTATCACAATTCTTATCACTATAAACTCCTTTGCAGCAATACAAGAACAAAGAAAGATTTCACATTTATTTTAAGGGGGAAGTTGTTTTGCTAAACCTCATTTCGTCTATCCAGCAGTTTAAACCTGACTCTCTAACATCTCTCATTAAGCTCATTTCGAAATCCACAGTTCTTTGAGTACAGGTTGCATGATGTGGTATGAAGTCTTAAAGAAAACTTTGTGAAACAAATTGCAAGTTGTTTCTACATGTGATAATTTACTCTGCCAGAAGGTGGTTATTTTTGTTTTCTATTCTATTTCCCCAACATAAACTGCAAGGAAGAAAGTAATTTTGCAGAACAAATGAACACATAAATTCATAAGTGGGTTACTGTTTTAACAAAGAAGCATATTGTTTTCAGGTAACGATCACATATTTGTGTCCTTTTGTTACCGTGACATAAGCTGTCAAAGTGGTTAGTCTACAGTTCTTGCTCTACTTTCAGCTTAGGTTCAAGACTTCCTGGTTTCACTTGGTATGCAGACCTGCCCCAACAGGTCCCCATTAACTCTAATCTTCCAAATTATTTCTAGCAGTTTTTTTAATGCCTAGGTGTCATTTTAAAATAAATAGAAACAATAATAATGTTAAGTGTAAACATAAGTGCTTTTATTACAGCAAATCTGAATGTGTTTCATTTTGTCATTAATTTTGATGTTAATGCTAACGGCTAATTGTGATCAAAACATGAAGAAATGATTGTTCATCTGTCCTTTGCAAGCTAAATATGAATTTAATTTAGTTTAGTTTGGTTTTTTTAATGAAAACTGATATTTTAGGAGCCCTACTCCGGTGCTCTTGCTCATCATGAATATGTCGGCCTTATCTGGAGGAACTCGACACTTCTCATTGAGGTGACGATCTTACCGTGAACAAAATTCATTTAATACTGATAGTAATAATCTCCGCCCACTTAAATTTGGGCCATTTTCTGTCGACATTTATCCACTCACTGGTCACCAATGGGTAACTGATGTCAATTTGGTTGCATAACTTATTTTATCACGCTGTTGTAAGTACGCTGAAAACAAGCTAGCTTGTCTTAAAACAGCCAGATAAATGCAACCATGGCAACCAGTGAGCAGACTCTTTCTACAGTCAAGTTGCGCGCGCATCTGCTGTGTTTACATACAAATAATTCCAGTTAGTAAATCACTGCAGTTACATCAGTTCGTAATTATACGGGACTTTGTTTTTCCACGAAGCAACGTGTTTAAATATTGTTTAATACTGGCACCAACTATAAAGAGGAAAAAGGTGCTACAAGGATTTAATTTAAAAAAAAAAAAAATATATATATATATAATGTTATCCATTTAGGGGATCAATAAAGTATTATTATTATTATTATTATTATTATTATTATTATTATTATTATTATTTACTTTCAATGTGTATTCTGTCTGTTAATAGGTTTACGTGGCATAAACCTAAAGTAGCCTATAAATCGAAACATTGTAAAATGCTTAGTTACACACATCTTTTACGTGTTTCTGCTCTTACAGTGGTGATGTGTGGATTTCAATGCTATGATGAATGGAATGTGCTTTTGAAGTAATTAAATCTCATAAACCACCAGTAAGGCTTCAACCTTGTTCAGAGCAGCATGCAACATTAAGATGTATCTTTCTTCACTTGATCCTAGCAGCTAAATTTGAAGCCTCAAGTGAAGACCCTGAGGGCTTTAACTGTAAAAACGAAAACCACTCAGGTGAAAAAGAAACTGGCAGAATCTCAAATGAAAGCAGGTCTAGCGAGAAACGGGTCGTAAAACAGTAGTTTTCACAACTGATGCCCTAAATAACTCATTTTAGAGTGACACAACCTGACAGGACCGTTTCCCATGTCCTTTCCTTGTGCGGGCAACCGAAACCTGGCACAACTGAAGGATGCTGAGTCCCAACATGTCGACTATCTTGTTATATGACCCATTTCGAGAAAGGTGATGGACAGCCTAATCCCTTATACACTTTTAGTTGTTTTTCAGGTCCAGCTGTTCTCTGCTTGCAACTTTTTACTCACTGGGAGTTTGTTTCCTGCCTAGGCTATCGGTGCTTGGCTGTGCCTGTCACTGTGACCATTTGTGCTGCAAAAAGCTGGAGTTCTCTCCCAGGCCTGACTGTGCAGCGCTCAGTACCCCATGGTGTTGGCCATTGTAGGCTAGTGACTATACCCTCTTTTGTACACAGACTCCTTTGAGAAATTGCCTTAGCACCCAAAGAACCTCTGCCTCATTTGTTTTCTATCCCCTCCCTCATTGCTCCATGTGCTTGGGGAGATGAATGAGACCAGCCTTTCTTTTCTGTGTTCACAGAAAGGATTATAAGAGTTCCTCCATCCTCCTCCTGGCATTTTCTTCACTGTGAATTTAAAGAGCTGCGATGGCCCTGGGCAGATGTTGCAGAGGTTTCAGCAGAGCTTTCTTTAGCTGCTGTCGGGAGACGCACAGGGACAATGAGAGCAAGGTGCGTATACATAAAGAATTTCAGGTCCAAACAAGCATTTAATTAATTGTCGATCAATGGTTTATCAGATTAAAATGAATTCCAAGCAATTTAGACTTTCTTAGTGTTGTAGTTTCCCACTATCCAGAAGAGGGCGCCGCTGGTCATCCTTAAAGCTGACCAGTTACATACTTTTTTAACAAAAGTATGTAACTTTTGTTAAAAATTATTTTATTTTTTTTTACATATTTGATGAAATATGGTATGAGACAGATAGTCCGAGAAAAAAATCAAGTTCCTCCGCCTTCTTTCAGTGCTCCCAGTGCTAATAAGAAACAACCAATCAGTGTCAGGTCTTATTGCTGTCAATCATCCCCCATGTGGTGCTGCTTATCCCTCCCCCGGCTTCACTGGTAGTGAATGCTCAGGCTAGTTAGTATGGCCACTGACGACAGTGGATAAACAGTTTTCCAGGTACATTAAGTTGTTTCTCTACCATTAGCACATTTAGCAATGAACATAAGATTAATTGACAGCATTAAGACCCTCCTCCTGGCTCTGATTGGTTGTTTTTGGTCGGGAGCTGTGTATTTGTTCAGACAGCAACAGTAGCTCAGGGTGAAGATTGATCTTTTCACAGATTCTCTGTTTCATCACAAACCGTCACAACATGACAGCAGTTTTAACATGTATGTAAAATAAAACATGTTTTTATAAAAGCTGCGTACTGCAGCTTTAAGTGGACTCAGTTGATATAGGAATAAAAATGGTAACGGCATACCAGAACGGAAAAGTGAAATGGTCCAGTCTGGTGTGGGATACATGATGCACTTTATGCGGTTCTGTTTTGAAATAAACACTTGATTCTCTTCTGCATGGAGCTACATTAGCATGCTATGAAAATTTGCCCTTTATGTCATGGAAAGAAGGTCGGACCTCTTCCTACAAGACAAAACTCGGGTTTTTGAGAAAATAGCTGCTTATCAATTAATTGTTAGTCGATAGAGAAGGTCAGTCAACAGTAATTCAGTAAAAAAAGAAAGAAAAAGAAATGATGAACGGATGTATTTATTATTATTATTATTATTATTATTATTATTATTATTAGCTTTCTCTACCAACCACTCAAAGTGCTTTACACGAGAGACACATTCGCCTAGTTGCATGCACAAACCGAGACTTGTTTATGCTGCAGACCAGTGGGTAACTTGGCTTTAAGTGCCTTGCCCAGGGCCACATTAAAATGTGGCACAAGAAAGAAGCTGGAATCAAAGCCACATATTCAAGATCTCAAGCAGCTACACTTCCCTTTGAGCAACAGCTGCACCACAGTCAAATTCACAGTGATATATTTCATGTTCTTGTATCTCTTGAATTTGATTATGGCTTACAGCTAATGAAAACTCTGCCATTTCAGGCTTCTTTGGCATGAATTACTGCAGGCCTGGGGCCCTGCTGGAGTGGTGAGGAAGCCCAGGTTGTTTCAACAGCAGCTTTTCTGCATTGTTAGGTCTGGTGTTTCATCTTCTTGTTGACAATACTCCATTGCTAGCTGATCAAGAACTGTGATAGTTCCAACAGGTATTGGCATCTTTGGCAGTGTGGGCAACTGCTAACTCCTACTGGAAAACAAAATCAGCATAAAGCTTGACAGAAGAGGGAAAAGTAAAGAATTTTTAGTAAAACAAGTGGATTAAAGTCAGCAGATTAAATGTCTAAGAAGGAAAAGTCCTATTGAGCATGATGGAGCTTGGATTCTGTGTCCAGGACAATGATTTCTTTAAATCTTACATTTGGACCTTTGTGCAGCAGTCGAGTCGGTTTTGTGATGTTGCCTCTGGTTCAGGAGACGTATAACTCAAAGAATGCAACAGCCAGTTTCATGGATGTGTCAGTGTGTGGTGGATCCTCAACCACTTAATTCAGCTAAAAAGTCCATATCTGATGCATCTGTCCTGAAACTCCAAACTCACATTTGGTATTTGTCTTTTTTTAACCACATTTTTTCCTTCCACCTAACTTTCCATAAATATACTTTCATATAGCACTCTGCAGTCTCATTTATTTTATTTTATTTATGGTAATATTCTAATTGTTTGCTGAACAAATTATTGGGTTTTTAATAAAAACACTACAGAAGTAAAAGCTTGAAATATAGAGAATCTGAATGGCTTTCCCCTTTTAAATTTTTAAATAAGTGAAATAAACATTTTTGTTATATTCTAATTTACTGAGTTGCACCTCTGTAAATTAACAGACTTTAACTGTTTTACTAATGTTAAGGATAACTTAAAGTATTGAGCAGAACTTTTATTCCCAGTAACCACAGATTAATAGTCTACAAAAGGCTGAAATCTTCAAAAAAAAATATTACAAATAAGTTTGTCTTCTGTTAATCACATTTTAAATTAAAAACTGTCAGTTTTGCTTGTCAGAGAGTGCTAAAACACTAATAAAGAGGTGATGAAGATGGATGACTAATGGTTCCAGTTTGCGCCAAAAAAAATTAATAAACTTACAAGTCATGACAGGTTTTGCTAGATTTACGTGGAGTACAAAGAGAAGGAGGATGACGATGTCCTATCATTTCCATTGTAAAAGTACAGGTGTGTTTACCTGAGAAAATATAAAGGGTTGTTTTAGTTGAGCTGTCATGGTAAGGAGCACAAAGTCAACAAGGAGAGAATGTTTGAAATCTTTCACCTCATTTACCTGCATGACCTGCATAATTTTTACCTAGAAACCTAACAAATAACGATCTTATCTTTCCACAGTGCTCAACCTGCTGGTGCGTAATGGTCACTGTTATGGCCTTAATTTCCGTCTGCTGGCTTTACATTTGGCTGGTCATCTTCAACGACCGAGATGATTTTAATACGTGAGTGATCACAACAGGAAACCCAGGATCCACTCTTGCTTTTTTGTTTTTAGTGGTGGCTTTTACTCTGTTACCCGAGTCCTAATCTCTTCTGTTCTATTATCAGGCTGTTATTCTCCCTTCTTCACAAGCATATGAACTATTTCATGGTGGCCATGATCATTTTTGCCCTGTTTGCCAGCTACTGCCTTCTGCTGCTGGTGAGAAGCATCATATCAAATTGAATAAAACTGGATTTCTTCAACTGTTTCTGTCTAAACTTAAACATTTTATCTTGATTGCAGCTTTTTGCACTGGTCCAAGTTGTCTTACGAGAAAATCTTGACTTACACTGGATCCACAAGGTAGAACAAACCTTCACTTGTCAACATAGAGTATCAGATTTAATCACAGGACTAACTATCACATTTTCTTTTCTGATATGCAGGCTTTGATATGTGTCGGAGTGGTGCTCATCGTTGCTATGATTGTAGTAATGACCCTTAAACAGCCAGAAGAATGGCATATTGTTCCTCTGTCACTCCAGGTACAGTGAGTGTGTGGCTTGTGAAAGTTGGGGATTCACCCGATCAGGTTTTTTTTTTCTTTGCCTTTTTTCCAATGCCTGTTGTTACTGATATTACATTAACATAAGAGAAGCAATGCGATGTTTCTTGACTCTCTAAGCACCCTTTTATCATTTTACGTTCATGAGACTTGAAAAATTGGCTCAATGATTGTTTCGTAGCTTTTTTTCACACTTTAATGTGCCATATATCCTGTAAAATTTGACAGAAAAATCAGTTCGACAGGGATATAAACACTCTACAATCACCTAGTTGCATAAATATGCACAACCCTAAACTAAAACTTTATTGAAGGTTGATTCATTTCCAGCATACAGTCTTCTTTGATAGAAATCAATCAGACTTATCTGATGTGCGGTTAGTTGTAGTAGTTTTATGTCTTCAGATGAACACAAAGCTGCAGACACTAGCATCTTTTCTCTGTTGTTATATGAGTTCCTGATAAATCAGCTGTACCATATTTCAGGGCTTGCAGATAAAACTTGAGAAGAAGCAAATTTTCTGCTTTATAAACTTAATGCTACAAACAAAGCAGGAAGTTCAGCAGCCAACAGTTTTTCATTTTGAAAGACTGTAAATTACTGTAATTTGTGCATACTGTTTTTAAAATGCAAATATGTTTGAGTATGGCTGGCAAATGCAAATCGACTTCACACTTCAGTTTGCAGTTTTTTTCTCCAAAAAGCCAAAAGGGCATGTATAATGTCTGTCTCACTGAATTTTAAAGCCTACCTTTATTATAGTCATTTACATTTTCCGTTTCTCACTAAATTATTGAAATAGTTTTTATTGCCAAGCACAATGTAGAGGTTTAACTCCAGACTCCAAGCTGGCCCTCTTATATTTTTGTTCTCTCTTTGCAGTACACGGCTCCTTTCTTACAATTCGGTGCTGTTGGAGCCTTGACCCTGCTGAGCTGGTTGGTCTTCCGGACCTTCAACCAGGTCCAGGAAAGTGAGTTTCACATCCGTCAGTAATCAAACACATGATTCATCTGCACCATTGCATAGACTGATTTCATGAGACATAAATTCAGTTGCAGGATTAGTCATTAAATAATTTGTAATAGCTATGAATCATGAAATGACTACTCATGTGAAGGAATGTGAGGACATTATGCAACATTTAGAGCCAGATAAGCTTAAAATGAATTTCAGATCTGCTTTGTAATTACACATTCATTTTGAACTTGTAGTTCAAAATGAATGTAAAGGAAAAGGAAATTAATTTTCTTTAACAGCAACACTCAAATCTTTTACAGCTTCTCCCGTTCTTTAAAAAATGAAGGACAAATGTGGGTGTTTACTTTTAAAGGAATAATACGTTTCATTTCAAAATACATTTCAGTTTGTTTTACTACTTAATCCATATGTACAGTCATTAAAAAAAATTATGACACCAATTTGGTATTCTTTGCTTATCCTCACTTGTTATTGTTACATTTCTTTGTTTTTACCAGAATGAGAAAGAAAGTTGGACACCTGTTTTTTTTCTAGTACATTAGTAAACAAACTGAATAGTCAAACCCTTTTCAGTTATGACAAACAACACAGGAATGGCTGCTTGTGTCAGTTAGAAATACAATAGTAAAAAAAACAGAAATCTCTGTCACAGTTTCATTCTGATGCTGAGCCAAAAGTGACAGCAGGGAGCCAAGGTAAACATGAGGCATTGAGCAACATAGGACAGTACCTCCTTTAACCTGTAACATGAGATTTTAAATAGTGTTTTGATTTTTTATTTTTTTTTGACAATTTGTCAAAAAACATGACATTTTACATTGTGTCATGAAGATTAACTGCTGAACAAACAGCTACCACTTTATACATGCTTAGCAGGTTTTCCAGTGAACAACCTCTCCGTGTCAAACGAAGCTTGTCTTCAGGAGGAGATGAATAAATTGCTATAAAATTATTTGGAAAACCTTCGACTGCAGTTTGAGATCTGAAGAGCTTGACTCTAAAAAGACGCTAAAACTTTTAGCAAGCTTTGTGAACTTCTGTGTTTTTTCTCTAAAATTCAGAATGATTGGTTGGCTTAAACTCATCTATATTTTAGAAACGGGTTTTGTTTGGACATTTAATTTAACAAGCAAGTAGCTTTTGAAAAAAGATTGTGAATACATTTACAGACATGGTAAAAACAAAAAAAAACCTCTATGAATTATAATGATTTACATTTAAATAATCAGGCTTCTAAGTTTTTCAGTCTAAGTCCATTAAAAGTGCCAACTCTGCATTAAATTATCATAATTTACAAAATCATGCAAAGTTGCCACTTTTAATGGACCTTTAATGCAACTTTTAGAGCAACTTTGCATTAAAAGTGTCATTATTTTCTGAATGACACTTCATGACAACTGTCATAGACATTCATAAAGACGTCTTTATGTTCATGGCAGGTGTTATGTCATGTTTATGACAGTGTCATGTCAGTCTTATGCACACCTGTTCAAATAAAGTGTTACCAAAACATTTTCTGGATTCTAAGTTTGTTCTAATTCCTTTTCTGGGTTAAAAGTGAGTACTTCACAGTTTCTAAGAGGAAAGGACACTTTAGGGCAAATGGCAACANTCAGACAAAACAATGGGCAAAACAAAGACATGAGTGAAGGCGGTGACGTCACAGGGCCATGAAACCAGGTGGCTGAGGCTCCTGACATAGTCAGATAGAGGTGTTGTTTATCGACAGCTCCATAGCTC
>NW_015112706.1:247500-283203 GCF_001443285.1 Poecilia latipinna | reverse complement strand
TAATATTGATCTAAATAGTGAGTACTCTACAGTTTCTAAAAAATAAGCTAAAGAGTGACTAATAAACTAATAAACTAGAGTCTCTGGTCTAATTCCTTTTCTGGGTTAAAAGTGAGTACTCCACAGTTTCTAACAAAATTAAAAAGAGGAAAGGACACATTAGGGCACATGGCAACATTCAGACAAACAAAGACATGAGTGAAGGCGGTGATGTCACAGGGCCATGAAACCACGTTGTTGTTATCGAGGAACATCCTTGGGAGCGCTCAGCTCCACAGCTGCCTGGATAACAGGAGGGGGTGAGGTGGGAAGGAGAGTTGTGTTTGCATATCTTCAAGGAGATTAGAGATATGCAGCCCTTCCAAGGCCACATGGGGAAAGCCAATTCGTAAACAAAATGTCTTAGGTCGGGAAGATTATAAATTTCAATCTTCCCTAAAATCTCTCCGATACATCTCAGTTCCCAATTATCCAGATTAGTTTGGTCGTTCCACTGAACCGAAACTAGCAACTTCTCCAAGATCAATTCCATCCCGTTAGTGAGTTTTAGAGTCCTCAGCTGGGCTGCAAGTCTCAGCAAGACTCATATCCAACTTGCGTCTCTGTCCACACCAACAGTCTGAGTGTTCGCTAGTTTGGCTAAGTCCATCACATATTTGTTGATAAGCCAGGAATCCGCAAGCTCCAAACAGCAGAAATTCTGTTATTATGAATTAATCCAGGGTGAATCCCGTCGAGAAAATTTGATCAATTGCATTTAGAGACCGGTTGACCAGATCCATAATTTGTAGATTGGGAGGATGTGCAAAGAAAAGCTCCAAAAATATAGAACAAGACAGGACAAAAACAGAGCAGGCAGGGCAGGGAAGGGGAGGGAGGGACAGTCAAGTGTAAAACAAACAGAAATGTCTTTATTTATAAAAGTAAAAGCCGAAATTGAAACATTTATATGTCAACCTACTTTATGATTAATGCAGCTAATAATGAATTGACTTCTTGACGTCACTCATACATTATGTATAGTTTGTTTTTGCCAATAATTGACTTCAGTGAAAAGTGTTGAAGACAGTATATTACAAATATGAAATCAACGCTGACATCCTGCTGCTCGTCCTTCAAACCTCTAAAGATGATAGTCTGAAACAATACACAAACCTACTCAGCATAAACAGTTGGTTGTCTTGTTTTCTTTCCAGAATCAAAGTTCCTGATTGCAGCATCATTCCTTATTTTGTCGGCATTCATCTACCTGAGTCCCCTGCTCATCCACTCACCCTGTTTGATCGACATAAAGGAATTAAATTTAACTAAACCAGACCTCTGGGGCCACAGAGGAGCACCAATGGTGAGCATCCTGTTGAACAAAACAAAAACTTAAAAATAAACAACCTGCATGGAAAGAAGTGCAGTAATATTTAATTGAAACATGTTATTTATTTAAGAATCAATATTGAGGTGTGTTGGGTAACAACAAGGCATTTTTTTCTTATTTTTGAAAGTGTTGCACCGTTGCAAGTCATATGAGGGGGCCCATATGGCCTGCATCTGCAGCCGTGCTCAGCTGCTCCATCAACAATAAGCTCCATTTAATATAATGTGCACTCAGTTTTGTGTACTCTCACAGCCTCAGGGTAGTTTGTGCAAAAAAGTTTCTCACTCATGTTCTGACTGTGTTCAGCTGGCCCCAGAGAACACCATGATGTCCTTTGAAAGGAGTGCAACAGAGTGCAACGTAAAAGTATTTGAGACTGATGTGCAGCTCAGGTAGGGTGAAATTGTTTACCGCTTTTATTCATTTTGCCCTTTAATATTTCTATTAACATTTATCATCAATGCTTTTGTGAGGATTGTTTGTAAATGTGGCAGATAAAAATGAAGCATTTACAGGAGTCTGAATAATGATTGTTCATTTAGCAAAGACAGAATTCCCTTTCTGATGCACGACCATGAGGGCGAATTCCTCAAAAGAACAACAAATGTGACACAAAAGATTTCTTATGGCAATGAGGTGGACATGAGCACGCTTAAGTCTCTAAATGCAGGGAAATGGTTCATAGAGGTGAGTGCTGCCTCTGATATGAGCCTCGCTACAAGTTTGAATTTTTAAAACGAGTAAAAAACACTAAAATGATCTGTGTCTTTCCAGAACGATCCTTTTCAAACTGTTCACCTGCTCACCAAAAGCCAGAGAGAGACAGCTGACAGTCAGACTATTCCTGAACTGAAGGATCTTCTAGACCTCGCCAAACAGCACAATATTTCCATTATATTTGACTTGTATCGTCCCGAAAACTGTAGTAAAACTAATGACACTGAGGACACTGTGAAAGAGATCTTGGATTCAGGAATCAACCACGAATTGGTAAGTTTAAACGTCCTTGCAAGTTTGAAAACATTTCATTTTGCAGGATTTTAAAGCCTTGTCTTGCTCTAGATCTACTGGCTTCCACCACAAAACAGAGAATATGTGATGAAGACTTCAAACTTCATCCAGGTGTACAACAATACAAAAGAGATGTCTGCACAAAATAGAGCTCACCTTAATGTTAAATACAGTGACCTGCCTGCAGATGAAATCAGGTAAGACCTAAGAACAAGATGAAAACCAACAAAAACAAAAAACACTTAGATTGTCTGCAGATACTGTTTTTATTGGGGTTGGCATGCACAGTAGTGTAGTGAGTAGAAGCATGTCTGGACAAGGTGCCAGTGCTTTACATGTGAAACTTGGCTCAAGGGGATACAGACGAATAACGTCCCGAACCTAAACGGGTGTTGTTAAACGGATGAGCAGTCATAAAACATTTACTAAGGAATGAAAAACAGTGTTGCAACATGTTTAAAGGAGTTCATGAATCGGAGCAGTTCACTGACTTTTTGGAAGTGTTGCGATGCAGCAAAAACATTAACCGCTGCATTCCTTTGTGACACTGGATTTTCACATTTATACAACAAAACTTATTATTGATCATGTTTACATTTGCATGCCTGGTGAGAAGTCATGCCTGTGTGGCATGAGTCGTCAACGACCAAACTAAATCTTTTAGATTTCTGATCCTGGGAACTTTTAATTAAGAGAAAATAAACTGATACTGAGAAAACATTTACATTTAGTTTAACTTATTGTGCTTCTGCACCCCTGTTGAGAAACACTCTGGGCACATACGTACTCATTTGGCCAATTTTAAATATTGCTACTTATGAGAGGACTATATCTAAAAGAGCTTCACTCTTCTTAATGCCATGTCTTGCTTGGCTTAGATGTTTTGTGAATTTGCAGCGTGTTGTTCATGGCTGAGGAAATCCACCTGCTGACTTCAAGAGCCAGCTGAGAAGAGACGGAACTGAAATAAGCATTTTCTGGTCTCCTTAGCACGATCTTAAAATTTGCTAATGTTCATCTTTAGAATATACAAACGGTTTCTTTTATTCTAAAGAATCACGAGGAATATTAAGTCTTAATGTCTGACACATTCATTTCATCTTCATTTTGCCTTCATTTGGATCTTAAACATGACAGAGACTCTAGCTACTGCCCTCTTCTGGCCAAGGAAGGTTAGTTCAGTATGTCAGTAGATCCTTAACTTTTGTCAGATGTTAAAAAAAAGTTTGTAAAAGACTGATTCAAAAACAAAACATTTTGAAAAATATCGATCAATCTTTTGGTAGTTTAGATTTAAATACATGCAAAGTTTGCAAGGAACTTTTTTATGGAATAGATGATGAAAGTCGCATTGCCCTGACAGCAGTGTGAGTCTGTCCACTTCTACAAATCCACTCTGGATTAGGTGTGTTAAGACAACTGTTGTCAAGGCAAACCGTAGTTTAAATAGTCCAGAAATAAAATACTATGAACCAAAATTCACTGAGTGAGATATAATCCATGTTAAACTGAGGATGGAAACAGTGACTGGTGATTGACTGCAACATTTGGTTGTTAAAAACCGTGCACCCACTATATGGTATTAACGTTGCTTATGATGATAAAATTGCTAAAGCATTAGCTACGACTTCAAAGCTGCAAAAATTTCCATCATACTGTCTGCAGAGTTTATAAGTCCTTCTAATGAGATGCCAGACAAACGTCTGATTGCTGTCAGGATAGAGTAAAGCGGCGGCACCCTGAAAGAGCTACTCTTTCCTCACTTATGAGTCAGACAACTATGGCAATTGATAGTTGCGAAAACACAGGCAGCCATGTTGTGGAAGCTTAAGTTTCATCAATCAAGACTGTTATTAACGTAGTGCTGTATTTATACCACAGGTGACACAGTGCAAGAGGCATGTTTGTAAAGCAGCAGACTGCAGGCTAGACCTGAGAAAGGTCAACTAATTAAATCAACTTATACTTTGAGAGTTGATCTATAAACAACAAAAGGACAATATGGTGTAATATTTTTGATTTATGGGCTAATCTTGTAGGTTCTTATTCTATAGTTTTCTTAGGTTTGTGTGTTAAAATCTAAAAAAAAAGGTAATTTTCACAAAAGGCTGGAATAAAATGCATGCCCATGTCTATTTTGGGTTACTTCCTGGTGGTTTCCTTTGCATTTTTCTAATGCATTTACACAAATCTTTAAATCACAAAAAGACCAACTTATATAGATGTGTCAATTTGAAGTATTTTAAAGACAATTGGAAATGTGCAATGCTGTAAAACAGGATTTTGCTCACTTTCAACAAGATTCCTTGTTGGAAGGTTTTACATCATCAAACAATTCTAAATATCAGATTAAGTATTTAACTCCGTTTTTAAATTCCATTTGCAATAAGCGATGCAATATTATCAAAATTCAGCACCTGAGGGGTGATTTAGGTTATTGTTGAAGACAAGCTTGGGTGCTGCTGGTATTCATGCTGATGCTACTGTGACACGAACCATCCACCTACACTGTGCTGCAGACCAAACACTCCTCCCCATAGCAACAGCAGGATAATAAGCACTGTCACAGTGCAAAAACTGCTCACACAGTGTTAAGCAGACGGTTTTAATTTTGCAGCTGGGTCATTCATTTACACACAGTTACAAACATACATTTACTTAAATACACACACAGTATGAGCATTTATGGTTCCTGCTTTGAATTTACTCCTAGTTTATGGTATAACCCATCTGCTGCCTTTATGTGTTTACAATATCACAGTCCTGAATGTTCTTTTGTATCTCATGCTGAGTTTATATCCGACAGGAACTTTCGAAAAAACGGCACTAAAGTGAACATGTATGTGGTCAATGAGCGCTGGATGTTCTCTCTGCTGTGGTGTGCAGGAGTCAGTTCAGTCACTACTAACAACTGCCAGGTGTTTAGCAAAATGGAGCAGCCTGACTGGACCATGGTGAGTGATGTGCATACATGCAGTAACAGTGGCTGCTCGTTTGTTCCTCCTGCTCCAGCGGTTTAATTATCAACTGATCATCCAACACTTTCATGGTTCCGTTTTGTACCACTTCTTTCTGAACTCTGTGATCCTGGATTGTATGTTTCAGGCACCTTCTGTTTATAGAACATTATGGATTTCAGTAGATGCTGCATCCATTTTGATAATGATTGCTGTCTTTGTCTATCACCGGTAAGCTAACTACAGTTTTTTTTTTTTATTGAAAAATGTGGATGATTTTGCACTAATCTTTTTCTTTGTGTGTGGCAGGAAAACCAAACGTTCCCATCACAGAGAAGGTAAAATTAGTTAAAATAAAATTTACACATCATCCTTCATATGCAACCCTAACTTCATTTAAATATCAACTAATCTACTGTCTGTTTTCTTATTTTAATAAATTAATGTCACTTGATTAAAGCTGCAGTTATTAACAAATAGATGTTACTACATATTTATTGTGACAGTATAAGACACATAATCTGAGAAAAACTTGAGCTCTTCTCCTAGTACTAACTAGTACTAACTGAAGAAACACACCACTAAATCTGAAATAACCAATCAGAGCCAGGAGGAGGTTCTTAGCGCTGTCAATCAGTCTCATGCTCATCTCCTCCCTTTGAACGCCGCCTCCTCACCACAACATAGCCTGCTACGAATGCTAAAGCTAGTTAGCATGGTCACTAATGACGGGAGATAATTGGTTTTACTGTAACAGTAAGCTACAGTACACTTAGCAGCACGTACATGAGGTGGATTGACACACTAAGACCTTTTTCCTGGCTCTGATTGGTTGTTTTTGACCGGGAGCGGTGCTATTTTTTGCAGACCACAGTAATACATAGCACTAGTGGACAGAAGTGGAGGAGCTTGACTTTTTTCATAGATTATCTGTCTTATGACATTCTGTCACAAAATGGAGGCAGTTTTAACAAATCAATCGATCAATCAATCAATCAATCAATCAATCAATCAATCAATCAAATTATGGAAATATAAATATGGAAGAAACACATTTTTGTTAAAGTTACTGCATCTTTAAGCCCAGGTAATATTCCCACCTTCAGCGTTCTTAAGAATTTTAATTTTTCTTGCGGCTGAAACTTTTAAATAATTTTCCTTGTCAACAACGGATATTGATATATCTTTTTTTATTATTATTTTATCTGTACCAGGAAGAATCAACACTTTTGATGGGCTTGAATTGCTCCTTTAGTTTGAACTTGACAGGCATCAGAAGACCTAAAGCCATCTTGGATCCATTTCTGGGTCACCACAGCAGCTAAACGCTTCATCAGGTCTAAAGAAAGAAATAAAATGTCATCCCCACACATTTTTGTATTAAGCTGTGAAAAAGGAAATAATTTTTTACTGATTTTTAAAAAAGATTTTATTCACATATCATTAATATGCCACTGGATGGTGTTTGGTTGCAAGAGTTTTTACGTTTAAAGGTTTATCTTTTTGCTAAATAAAATACAGTGCCTTTGACCTTCTGATTGTATTAAGATCTGAACTGCTTTCTCTTTGCACTATATTTTTGTACAATTTAAGGAAAGCTACAAATAAGCCTGAAATGTTTCATAACCCCGGTGGATTTAGAGTAAAAATTTTTCCAAGTCCAAGTTGTCAGATTTCCTATCAGATTCAAGACGAGACTCTGGCTGGGTTACTCTAAAACACTATTATTAATGCCAGTCAAAAAAATCATATTGGTAAAATTAAAACAACTTTAAACATAAATCTGCCATGAGTATGAATCATTTTAAGCTAAACTACAGCTACACTACACCATGGAAACATATCTGTAACCTGAGCCAAATTAACCAGAATGTTTGTTGTTATTTTGTGTGTGTGCTGCTGTTTGAGTTGTATTCTGTGTGTAATCCCAACACTTTATTCTCAGGGAATAAACAACACCCCAAATTTGATCCATTTTATGAGTTAAAAAGAAAGTATGAAAATTACAGAACTGTCAAAATTTCTCCAATATGGATTACTTTTGGATCCAACATTTACCAGATTTTTGTGACATAGAAAACTGACGATAAAATATTTCAAATGTTTTTCCATTTTTCAATGTGGCATGTCTTGTGTAAAATCCAGTAATGGATTCATTTATTTCACATAAAGTTAAGATGTTGTAATAGGCTGTGTTCGTTTTCAACCTTTAAATACAACCAGTTTGCAGAAATGTGACCTTTTCTAAATTTTTACAGTGAACTCAGAAAGAATAATGAATCTAGATCACTGTGATGTACATTCTTTTTTAAAGATTTTATTAACTGTTTAATAACAAGATAAACATGTTTTTTTTTCTAATGTCTTTTTTTTCACATTTTTTAGCATCATATATTAAAGGGAAAAAATAACATTTGTATAATCTTCATTTAAAGGTGTGTTTTGTACTGAATTAATACTGTACAAAATTACAATAAATTTGGTGGAATAGCTTTTTTAAAATTATGTTTATATTTTTTAAATACAGATTTAAAATAAAAACAAAAATTAATTCATTTAAAGCCTTGTATACAGAGTATGATGTTTTTCATGCACAGTATTAATTTCTGATGTTGTAAATGTTGTCCTTACTTATTGAATATTGTTTTTGTTGTTACTGTTGTTTTACCTTTGTGTAAATATAAATGCTCACACTGAACTTGCTGCTGTGAAACTGGGATTTCCCCACTGTGGGGCAATAAAATATATTTCTATTTTGTTAGAAAAATAAGTAAACAAATAAGTAAAATAAAAAATACATAAAACACAAAGCAGTGAGTTGGACTGCTGGCAATCACATTGCATGCTGTTTAACGCACCAATAATTAGACCATTTTAAACAATACCCAGTTTTATTTATCTTATTGAAGACCTAGCTATAGTGCTTATTAAAAGTATAATCCGAATGTATTCATATTTTGCATGATTAATTTTATTGCAACTATTTATCTGAACATATTTTCAGAGTTGTAATAAAAGCATTTATATTTAATATATATTTCATAAAGCAACATAAATATTAAAAATGGGATAGAGAGAATGATTAGAATGTTAAATTCAACCAAAAGATTCGAGATTTTAATCATCGTGCCTACATTACCCAGAATGCAGCGCTGCTACCAACCGTTGTGTGGAGATTTGGGTGTGTTATGCTAGTAGCTGCCATGGTAGCGGCTACTGTAGTCTCCATCCGCTAGCCTCCAAGAGGGATGAGGAGCCGGCTAAACAGCACTGGTAAGCAAACTTATTTAAACTACTGACATATTTTATCTGAGACTTTAAACCTGTAGTCTACGATCCCACCTACGGTTGAATCACTTGAGCCATTTTACCAGTTAACGTTTTCATTCCTGGAGCTAACCAGCCAGGTTCGTAAAGTCGGTGGAGTTCTCCTTTAAACTGTGATTTATTTCAGCACTACGTTATGTCGCCACAAGATGGCGCGCACTTCAAGAAGATGTTAACGAGACGACTTCACGTTGATAAAAATAAAAACCGCTCAGCCTTCCTAAGGCTAATTACCGCGGATGATGATGGGTAAAACATGGTATAGAATGTAAATTAGAGAGTTTAATATATTTTTTAAACTCTTACGTACGGCTGAGTCAGCGGATCTTTTCCATGATGGCGAGGCAGCGACGCTGAAGTTAGCTTCTGATTCGGCTTCACTGTAAAGGGCTATTTCACAAATTTAAAAGACTATGAAAAAGATCAACCTTGTTTTAAAAACTAAATACTTGACTTGTTAGACCTGGACTATATTTTATTAAGACATGCCTTTGTAAAAAAAACTTTATTCTATTTTAAAATGGCCATCGATACATATTTGACACCCTCACCACCTCTACACTCACGAAACATTTGATTTGGTGAAACTTCAATAACATACAATAAAATTGTACTTTGAATGTGTTTTCAGTGTGGATATATACTAGCTATAGAATAAATTTGGTTTGCTTTGACAGGGTGAAAAAAAGTAGACCTTACACCCAGGGATGGTGGAAACATCTACCTCTAAGCATATGTAATGTCATTTACCTTGCTGTGTTTGTTCTAATTAAGTCAGATTTAAGTACAAACTTTACCAATTCCACTCTAACACCTTCTTATTTAGCTATTCAGAGTTGGACTTGCTGGTGTTCTTGAGATGTTTGTTCTGCTGCACCAAGTCGGCTTGAGTACCTGAACTAATTCTGTTCTGCTGGAGAACAGAACCCGTAGTTTTATCAATTACAGTACCTGGAAACGGCAAAACACTCCCACACCATGATAGCATCACCACCATGTTTGACTGTGTGTATGTTGCTTTTTTTAATGCTGTGCTAGTTTTATTGAGGGTGTAACAGGACACAGACCTTCTAAAAAGTTCCACTTTTGTCTTGTCAGTCCACTGGATATTTTAAGTCTTGGTCATAAAGATGTGCTTTGGCTAATGTGTCTTTGTCTCCATTGGTTGCATCTGAAACCCATCAATGACTTCCTGGACTTGTTGATGCAATACTGACAAATGCCAATGACTTTGTTTCTGATTCTGTTTTTAAATGTGGCTTTCAAGATCTTTTGAACTACATTTCACCAGTGTGGTCTGTGGATCTGCAGATTTTCAGGCCTGGCTTTAGGTAATAAACTCTGCTTTCAAAAAAAAAAATTTGAAAACTGCAATTCATATATATATATATATATATATATATATATATATATATATATATATATATATATATATATATAAAAATAAAATGTTATAACAATAGATCACTGACATTCACGGTAACTGTATTGTGACGGACATTTACTTGTGTATATTTATACTGTCCAAGTTAGAGCACTATGAGTGATTCAGAGTTTTAACTAGAGCTCTTTGTAGACTTTGCGCTTTCAAATAAAAACACAACAGAGTGAAATAGCCCTGTACAAATCAGAGGCGAACTTCGGCATCGTGGCGAGGCATGTGTCCAATGGTAGGAGGGACGTGACATGGACCGGGGGCCGATTTGCCCAAAACTTCTGGGAAAGTTAACATGAAGTAAACAGACTCACCCAGTCACATCTCTGCTTCACGTAGTGGATCATACTGGTGAAGTCAGTTTGGCAAACTGGGAGCCGCGAGGGGATTTTAAACTGGAGATGCAACTTTTATAAGAAAGGCTGTTTATTTTGTTATTTTATCTTAAAACCAAAACATCTTTTGTATAAATGACGTTTCAAGTCGCGCCCTCCATGGTGCATAAATATGGTAAGTACTTCTCCATCTCTCTAATTAGTGTTTCCTGTAAGTTTTAGTTACATTTTCAGGTTGATGCCTTCGCATTGATGAACCCAAGCGATCGTTTTTGTTTTTGCCTCTCTAATCTCAGCTGAAATCTCAGGAGAAACCCGAATTACTTTTTCTGGCCCTTAGGGGTTAAAAAGAGGTGAAAAAATCCCGGGGACTTCCACTTCCGGGCTGCGAATGATTTCTGACGGAGTTTTTTTTTTTTTTTTTTTTTTTTCTCAATTATCGATCAGTGTTCAGGCTCAGGTATTGCAAGCAGATTTACCTTCGTGATGTGCATCATCTCTCTGCCCTCACCACCCACCGGGTTCAACAACACACAGAGCTGCCTCCGTGTAATATATGCAACTTATTTCTGTCAGTGACAAAAATATAAATGTTTCCCTTTCGGGGTTTCTTTCCCAAAGCTTAAATGCAAGTTTATCGCATTATAGTACAATAAACAATATAGCACACTAGTAACTGTAGAATTCAGCTTGAGTATTTTCACTTTTTTCCCATTACAACCACAAATTTTATAATATATGTAATAGGTGAGACGTCTGCAACCTTTATAAACAAAGAACAATTTTTACCTTCAGTTCAACTCTTTTTGAACTGCAAATGTTACATGACCTTTTGAAAAAGAACAAGTTATAATTTTAGATAAATCTACTCAAAAGTGTGTAGAAACTAGTTAAATTTACTCAGGTGCATTTATTGGAGTGACGTTTTGAGAGAAAAAAGAACTTGGAGGGGTAAATTTATCACACTGTACTTTTTGCTTCTATTTGGGTAATAGTATAATGAAGTATAACTTAGTGAATGAAGAACAAACATTTCAATCAAAAATGCACCAGACGGAGAAACACACCTAAAATTTATGGAAAAGTGTCTCTTCTGCCTATTTAAAAAAAATTAAATAATGTTTCAATAAAAAAAAAAAATTAAGAAGAAATACAAATGCATTACTTTTTTATATAACTGTAGTCTTTTAAATACAAAAATTTGCACATGGTTTATTATTTTTGTCTGTCTGATTACATAATTTTTAAATATTAAATCATGTATTGTGATCAGACTGCACAAACTGGAATATTTTTTTAATTTAAAACAGCTTCCCAAATTATGAGCATCTCAATCCATCATTAGGAAATGTAAAAGACTTCAGCCCAACGTCACAACTACAGACACATGGCTGTCCATCTAAGCCCTCAGATGGACCGATAATCAGAGCGTCATCTAAGAGGCTCCTGGTGTCTTTGGAGGAGCTGCATAGATCTAAAGCTTAGGTAGGAGAATCTGTTAACAAGAGACCTATTGGTAGAACACTCTACAAATCTAACACCTATGGAAGAAAGACAAAGAAAGAAAGCAAAAATAAGTTATGTTTGCTACAAGCCATGTAGAAGAAAGGGCTTTGATCAGATTCAAAACTGAACTTAATTGAAACACACCATCTATGGAGAAAAGCTAACACTGGAAATAAGCATATTCAAGCATTAGGACTCTCTATCCAGTCTGAGACCCAGTAAATATCCACAGCTGGATATTTGGGAAAACAAATACATTTTGATGTGCTTTTTCCTTTCATCCACACGGAAACTCAGTGTAATATCACTAAAACTATTACTTATAAAACCTCTGACCAAAACCAAGATTTGAGAAAACGTGTGTTTGTGTTTGTACGTGTAAACAGTAAAATAATCCCACGCATTAGTCTGTGATAAATAATGCACTGAATCTAAATACTCACTTTGATGTGATTGTGATGAATTGTGAACACTTCATTGTAAAAGTGCTGTTAAGAAATGCACCTGTTTTGTGATGCAGACACAGAGAGGGCTGTGGGGCTCCTCAGACAATACCAGGCCAACCTGACCAGCCCAGAGGAGCAGGCCTTGAAGACCAGTGTGGGCAAAGTGTCTGCCATCTTGGGCAGCCAGCTTTTCCAAGCTCTTCTCGGTAAGGAAAACAACACAAAGTAGTTTACTTTGACACTATTCAAGTCTTTCCAAACTTTACCCTTTAGCTGAAATTATAGCTGTTTCTCAATATGAACTTTTTAAATGTGGACAGCTTATTTTTATTTGTGCAGCTGTCTGCAAACCGAAAGGGAGCGAACAGACAGGGTCACATTTTATTCATTTTTATGGGACGTTAACTGAGTCCACACATTTCCCAATTAAGCTTTATGAAAGAGGCCTTTCAGTGTCCCCCACAAAGGTTTGCTCTATGCCATCCCCCAACTTTGTAGCATTCTTGGATTTTAACAAAACCCTATTAAAGCCAAAACAGTCCATATATACACTAATTGGTATTAATCCAGGGCATTCTGGTACATTTCTCACACCGAATTGACCACATATTCTCTTTTGTACCCTATGCTTTATGAAACTGAACTCACTTGAGTTGACCATTAAGTTTTTATAATTGCTGTTGTCATTGTTGGTAATGCTAATCCTAAAGTGTTCTCATATAAAGAGCTGCTGTAACCACCTACACCTTCATGACTAGTTTGGTGTTTTGGAAAGAAAAAGAGCTTGAGGGCTCAGGGTGAACATAGCATTTCTTTCTTTTTTTTACAGCAGATAAAACACGTTGCTTCTTTTTAACCAATGGTTCAGTGGTCCCTCTAATTACCACAGCCATGTTATAATGATCCTCGCCCTTGGCTCTGCTATTGCTTCTGCTGACCCACTGCTGCTTCTTTGCTGGGGATCTGAGGGGGAGGGGTGTCATGACTCAGGCAGCAGTTAAAAGGAACACAGCACACTGTTGTTTCTGGTGATGGCATACGGAGGGGGATTTAAAGTATTGTTTCCTGTGTGAGATTGATGCAAACTCCAGGCATAAGGGCTTGAATTATTAGACATTTTCCCTTCTTGTTTGACGTCAGGAGGTTGTAGTAGAGGCCAAGTTGCTGTTTACTGTGGTTTTAAGAGCATATGTCTGGATTTGTCTCAACGCTTGATTGTGCAGCTCAAGTATAACACTAACGCAGACCAAGGAGCAGAGAGCTGGTGTATCGCCTTTAATAAATTGCATGGATTGTCCTCATCGCTGTGTATATTTGAGAATTATCTTGAGAGCTTCGGGTATTTTGCCTGTGGGAGGTGATCTTCCTCATCACAGAAGAAGGCAAAGAGCCACAGTAGGAGATGAGTAATAGAAACCAGAATAATCAAGTGTTGTTTGTACCTGGTGGGGATGCTGGTAAATCAAAGATGTCACATGTGATGCTCTGATTGCTAGTTGCCTCAGTGTATTATAAGAAAAATATTTATTTCCTTAGTCTTTAAATCTCTTCAACCACTTTGACATCTTTCATTTTACAGAAACTATAATCTGATACATTTGGCCCTGGAAAACATCACTTTTTAATCTTTCATACTTTGTTAAAAAACATTCATATCCCTTTGATCCTGATTAAATACATAATACTAAAAGATGCAAAAACAAAATCCAAATAAGCTGCTGCTAGCCTCCCTCCCAACTTAGTGTTTATACTTGCTTGTGAAAATGGTTGCAAAGAGATGCTCAGTTATATAACAATCCATATTTGAAAAGCAGAAGTAGAGCCTCCTGCACAACCAACAAAAATGCAGCAAGTGGTTTTTGGATGGTAAGCTGATAACAAAACACTTGTCTTTTCCAGCAGCCATTGTACAGCACAAACAGCGGTAAAAACAAGTGACTAAATGTGCTGGAGCATTGCTTGGGTTGCTAGGTAACGGCGAAGTGCCCATAAAGTATGACATAACAATTGGGAGGTTTTTGAAACAACTAATTTTCCAGACACTAAAAAGTATTAACTTGTCAAGTAAAGGCTGGGTGGCTTTATAAGAGCTTGGGCTGTTTTTAGAAGCAATTGAGACCCAAATGAAAGTACAGAAATGTTAAAAATGTGAACTTTGCATGATAGGTCCCCTTTAAAGGCATATCTGCCGACATATTTCAAGGCAGCACCCCAAAGACACTACTTTCTTATGTAACGTCATAGAAAAATTAGTCGAAATAGCCAAGGTAGTCAAGGTACCATGGTCTTCTAATAATTGTATATGGGTTAAGGATCTTACAATTGGTTTTGTCACCAAACCTAGTATTTTAGCAGGGGTGAGTTTGGAGAGCCACTTTAACATGTTGAACATGGGAAGAATGAAGATTGGTCAGGGAGAAAGCAGAAAGGTGCCGGTCAACATCGGACCCCAGCGCTAGCATCTGGCCCCCTGTGCAGCCCTGTCCAGTCTTGTAATAATACTTTCCACAGGCCTCAGTTTCACCAATGAAATGTTAATGTGAATTTCATGAGCCTGAAAATTTGTGTAATTTTGGTCGAGCTCATTGACATTCGCTCAGTGGCGTATTTATAGAAATGAGGTAGACTCAGCGAGGATTAGCTTTTCCAAATCAGGATTCCAAACATTCCTCACAAAGAATCTTCAATCAAGGCCGAGCCTCAGGCAGACAGGAAAATAAATTGCTCTTGGCTGCCATGCCAAACCTCCTCCACAGCTCTCCAGCTCAACCAAGCAGCGTACAAGGGAGGGAACAGAAGAGTAAAGAGAGGCCTGTGGTCGTTTTCTTTCAGGTGCAGGGCTGGAGAGGCTTTATCCCTCGTTCAACATGTGGTTCTCATGGAAAAAGGGCGGCTTGCAGGTGCAGCCGTTTCACAGCTCTATAATCAGAACACTGCGCAATATAAACATTAGTCATTCTTTTATCCGGTCCTGGTGTGTTTACCTTCACATGCTCAGGGCCATGTGAACTGGTTTCAGTTACAGCTTTTTTGCGTTTGTCACTGTGCCGGTGGCTTAAAAGCAAAGCCGTCTAAGCTGAGCAAGAAAATAATTAACTCTAGTTTCGATTTGATGTGTCAACACAACAGTAAGGTATATCTCTTAGCTCCATTGTGGGTGTATAGAGGTGTTGCATCCAACGTGGGCGGGACAGGTATTGGCCACTTGATTGGATGTCTGCACGGTTGCACTGTCACAAACAAAGCTTGCCTTAACTGTGCATCCGTCCTTTTGTTCCAACACAAGCACATGGTGCAGAGCACCAGGGTGGAGGGAGTTGAGACTGACACACGTTACATTACAGAGAACCCTAAATGCCTGAGGAATGTTTTATTGAGGCTGTGAGAAGGGGGTGAATCGTTTGCCCTGCTTTGAAATTGTGACCTAGTTTTCCATCAGTGTTGTGTGGGTTGCTCGTCGTCATGTAAAGATCCAGGGGCACATTTTTGTCTGTGTGTGTGATTCAGCCTGGCAGGACGTGGAGAGATGAATCAATCTAAGTCAAAAGGTACATATGACAAAAAGAAGAGGTCTGTGGCTCCCCGATCCTGCATTGACATGTTAGTCCAAGGTGCATTTGTGTCAAAAAGACTCCAACCAGGATAATGCAAACTTTTTTTCCCATCTAAATATAGATCTAGAATAAGTTCAGTCAGAGTGGATTCTGCCTTGAATTGTGTGTTTTGTCTGCTGGCCAGGAATTTATGTGGTCTCCAGACGTGGAGCATTGCTGAGACTGTTTTAGAAGGCCACAAGATGTGCAAACAGAAAAGCTGTCTGTACTTTATGTGACTGAGAATGAGAACGCTGACATCTGAAGGAGATGTGATCGAGCACCTTCAGAAGAGCTTGTTACCTTTTACAGGAACAGAAAAAGTAATTAGAAGTGTTAACTGGAAACCGAGGTGCCCAAGATGCAGTCAGAGAGCAAATCCTGCAAGACTTCTCAGATGCAGGTTTTTTTATCACTTAAAGTAGAAATAGCACTTATGTTATTAAAAGAACAGGTCATATGGATAAATGTAATGATAACACACTAAAAATAAGGAGAATTTTTTTTAGATGAAAGGTGACATGTTTTTCTTGATTACATCCTAAAAAAGAGCACTGAAAAAGTAAATATATATACAAAAGGCATTGTTTACAACAGCAAGTAGTTTGCAGAGACATATTTGTTCACATTTTAAGGTGCTTGGCAGGTATCCTGGAGAAATTGCCTCCACTTTTACATATTTAGTCTGTGTCAAGCGCTTTGGTGTTCCAGACCGATTTAATGCCGATAAGGGCTTTGTGGAGGCTGCACCATCTGTTGCAGAACTTCCTTGTTGACTGGAGATGATTATTACCATCTTTGAAAGTATTTAACTGTGGAAAACCTTTAAACCACCTCTAATGTGTTTCAGCTTTGCTTCCAACCAGCCAAACTTTCTGGTAATCTTTGGTAAATATTCTCTTGGCTTTCCGAAGTCTCCGAAAAATGTTTGCTTCTTGGCTGCTTTTTCACCAGTTTTCTGGTTAAGTTTTGTTTCTGACAAGGACAGCACATTGTACTAGTTGTCTTTTAAAAAATGAGGAATGTGGAGGAGTAGAGTACAGTCAAAAAGTGTCAGTCCAAGAAAACTATTTACAGCAGATGAACAATATGAGAAAGTCATGGTTTGTAGTGGATAACAAAGCTGCAAAGTCAAGACAGAACTCCTAACACTCGACGCACGTCTTTATTTAGCCTGGAAAAATACATGTTAAATTAAGCGTTTTGTTTCTTGGGTATCGCCAAAGTTTATATTTAACAAAGACGTTGAAGTCAGGCTTTGACCATTGGATCAATCGCTACCACCTTTCCTCCATAATAAGACATTCATGCACATCTTTATATTGTTTTGATGGTTGTCTTTACTGTCTGATCAGTTAAACATATGTGTTTCTATAACTAGACTTTTCACATTCAGTTCCTCACTTTAAATTTCCAAATTTTGTTTCCACATTTAGTGAACGTCTTGGTTGTAGGTTAAATAAATGTCAATGGACATAACAAAACATTGGCATGGAACAAAATCTGAACTATTCAGCTTAGGTATGTGTGTGTTTGCATGTACATGAGAGTTTGTTTAAGTGAGGCTGCTCTTCAGTCAGCTGGTCAACAAATTGCTCTTCCCACACATGGCTTCACTCCTCCACATTCAGACACAGAGATGAGTCAAATGCTCCATTCTTACACTTTTGTTCCCACATTGTCTTGTTGGGACATTCTGGCTCATGTCTCTGTCTGAAGCACACACACAGAAGCCAGAATTTTATAGTTTTTATAATAAAAATGACATAGCTTTGATTTTGGAAAATGACAAGATCTTCTTTTCAAAGGAATTTTGAAACCCGACTTGACCTTTCAGTGAACCTGTTTTTTTGAAAGCTGATGAACTCTTCTGTCATTTCCTTATGTCAACGTTGCAGTTGCTAGTCCTGTGTTTGGCATCAGCAAAAATGTCACAGTACATTCTCATCAAATGCTTGCCACTCAGAAGGAACCTGAAAGGAGAAAGTGTGGCACGGTTAAGAAACACTCTCAAAATGCGTGGAATAAACATAATGCTGATTTTTAACTAAAAATATGTGCTAATCAACATTTTCTCTGAATTTCTTTTTTCAAGAAGGAGATATTCTGCAGATTTTTGGCAATTTTTCATTAGTAGCTAATTAGGTGTGTTAGTTATTTTCACCTGTTACAGTTTTGTGTATCTGCCTTTAATTACTTAGATGTAGGAAGACATTAAGGATTAAAAACGTCCCTGCATTTCCTACCTGCACATTTGACACTGTGGGATACATGTAGCATTTGATCAGCATATAAGCCAAACTGCTGTCCACATACCATTAATGTTGCACATGAGCACCATTGCTATTGAGTCGACACAACTGTAACTCAACCCCATAAAAACCTCACCTAATCTTACAGTACAAGATCCAAATGCTCCACTCAGCTCTGCATTCTTAATGCTTGAAAAGTGAAATGGATGCAATTATCAGGCCTCTACAGGGCACTTAAATAACTAATTTCATTATCCTACAATCAGTTCATACATAAATATAAAACACTGGCAAAAGCATACCCCATCCATGCACAGTTGAATACTAAATCACACTCCCTTGACTTCGATATAAACACTCTACTGGAAAGCGTCAAAGTGGCATACCTACATTCAAAGGTGCTTTCACATCTTTGAAATGTGAAAGCACATTCAAATATAAGCAAAAAATCCCCTTATTCTTTACGTCTAAACCTACATAACAGTTTTCAACATGCCTGCATTCATGTCATATATGCTAAACAGAACAGGTGTGTTTTTCCATATCCTCACTTTATCCACTTTATAAAAGTTTTACTGGAATCCACAGAATTTCTCAACAAATGCATTTCTTGGCTGAGTTAAAATCAGAGCTTTTCTATATAGTTTCAGCTGAAAGAACTTGCTTCTCTCATATGTGATGCCCCACTGTCTTGTTGAGCCCCAGACAAAGCGATGATCTTAAAAACAAGAAAAGGAGAGCCGCCCTTTTCTTGTTTGGTTTGATAGTTCTAGAGTCTGGTGTGCTCTCTCCAGGAGACAAAATCTGTCAACTGTGTAACAGTTTTATATAAACTTAAGCAGTTTCCAACTTTGTCTCCCTGTCGAAGACTGATCAGTAGCAGTTTTGTTTTTCTTCAAACACAATTTTCCAGATCTTTCACCTTTGTTCTAAGGTACCAAATTTGCTTCATAGCATTGAAAGTCTTGGATTCATTTTGCTCCGACTCTGTCTTGCGGTTTTCCAGGGCGTTCACTGACCTTTAGTCCTAAGACTGCCGTTTATACTGGCAAGTTTTAATCCTAAAAACTTGAAACAAAGTCCCTTCAGCTGCTGTTGCTATTAGCCCTATCATGTAAATTTATTGTCCTATCTTGACTTTTTGAATATTAAAGGTCTAATATGCAAGAACAAAATCTTTCAGTGTTTGGTTGCACTTGTTTTTGACATCATTTCAATTTATTTGGCACGCTCAAACCAGACTTATTATTTATGTTACCTGTTTTATGGAGTCTCTTGATACACAGTCCACTTTGGCTCATGACTCCACTGCACAATTGTACTTTAAGTTTTTTTTTTTAATTGGTTTTGCTCAACAATTGCCAAACCTAAATTAAAGAAAAGGTGAAAATATGGGTCATTTTTTCTTTTGACCCATAAATCCTTTATATTTTCTCCTCTGAAATATCATTGAAAATCCATCCATCCATCCATCCATCCATCTATTAATTAATTGCTTTTACTCTCTAATCGTGTTAACCTTGTGTTGACCTCTAGCTGCTTTTGAGACTTTCTTAGAAAGATAAATAAAAAGGAGAATTGGAGTTACACCAATACATCATGCACCTTGAGTAGTGTTATCCACAGGCTACACGCATAACATTTTGAGTGTTTTTGCTGTTATAGAGGCTTGCCTGCATGCCTCTATAACCTAAACAACACTGCACCATATGAGAATGAACCATAAAGTTACACTCTCGCTCTCTCCTCTGTAATGGAAAAAGCAATAATAAATCATGGATGTCTGGAATCAGAAAGAAAATGTGATGTGTGTAGAATAATAAACAGAGAACATTCACTAAGATTTTTTTTTATAACTCATTGTGTTGGCTCTTACTGACCTAGTGGTTAAAATATACAGAATAAGTCCTAAGGCACATCAACGCATGGTAATATAGACAATCTTTACTAATACTCTGGTGTCAGCAGGGGTCATGATCTTGTTTTTATGTGGAGCTATAAGATGTTATGTGATTCTATCAGACACTGATTGACACTCTGAGCCGGGGTCACATAGTTCAGCAAATGAATATATGGAGTATGTTTGGAAATATAAAGACATCCATGTAAACAATTAAATCCCAATCTTCCAATTTTACCCACTGAAAACTGTGAGCTTCCTGAATTTCATCAGCAGAAATAAAATATAACTGAGAAGTGATTATGTTTGTTCTTGCCCAAGTAAAGAGAGAAAAAAAAATCATTATTGTTTTACTTCTTTTCCCCCACAGATATTCAAGAGTGTTACGAGGTGACCTTGCAGTTGAACGCAGAACAAACTGTTGTAAAGGAAGACAGCGGGCAGGATGTGTGGGAGGTAATTTTACCGCTTCACATTTTATTGTAGATCAGAGAAAATGTGCTTTATGTTTACATTGAATGAGATGCTGCTTGTGTTGTGTATGAGTTGCTTTAACTTGGCAGCTGAAACAAGATGTTATTACCTGCGTTCCTAAGATTTCTACATTTTACCCTGAGTCATGGGAGCTTTGACTTCATGTGGATGACGGATGGCACACATAACTATTTAAACCACAGGAACCTTTTCCTGACGTCATGGACATTTTTGTGGATGGCGGAGGGAGAACGGGTCCTTTATGAACTTTTAAACTGTTGTCATGTTTGCGCTGGACAGCTATTTTTTACACAGACTCCCACAATTGTTTACACACCAAAGATGCTCCAGTATAATATTTTTTTCAACTAAAGTGATGTTCTAATATACAGTTGAAACCAGAAGTTTACAAATGTTGAATAAAAAGATACATACACAATTTATTTATTTATTTATTTATTTTTTTTACTGTCTAAACTTAAATCAGACCAAATGTCCTGTAAGGATTTGGTTGTTTCTGTGTGTTTATGTAGATTTCTGTGTCTGTGGATTCTCTGTGTTGTCCCGTCTTCCCCTTGATTAGTTACACCTGTTTCTTGTTTCCCCTGATTGTCTCCCTGTGTATTTAAACCCACCTGTGTTCCTTGTTGGGTCCTTGTCTGGTCGTCCCGTCTTGGTGTCTTGTCTTCCTGTCTTGGCGTCTTGTCTTCCTGTCTTGGTGTCTTGTCTTCCGTCAAGTCTGTTGTCAGTATGGTTTTTTGATAGTAACCAGTTGCTACCAGTTTTGAGCCTCCGCTCTTTCTCTGCTGCCTGGACTTTTGGACTTCATCAAGGGATGATTTAATGATACCATTCATAATTAAGTCATCACTTCTATCATTTCAACCTGGGTCCACAGTGTCTTCCTCACCATCTGTACTACTGCAAATCATGACACTTCTCTTATCTTAGCTCAGTTAGAATAACTAAAAATATTTTTATTTGCTAAGCACCACAATAATGAGAAAATGAGTCTGTCAGAGATTTATTTAATAGTGTCTTCAACATCTTATTAAACAAACAAATTATAATGTCACAACTTTGGAAACTTCTGGTAGGTTTACTGACCCAGTTTAGTTTCAGATGTATTTTAAGGGCACGAATTGAACACCCTCTGTGGGTTTCATAGTCTTCTGATTCTTTATTTTGATTTTTAGTAGCTGCTTTCTTTGACTGCGGTTAGTCAGATATTTTTAAAGCTTGAAATTTTGAATGACTTCGCCTCTTAAACCAGTTTATAAAAGGTACTTATTTTCTGTAACAAATCCCTTTTGAGAATTTTGTTTTGCTTTTTTCAAACCTTATTAAGCTATTCCTCAGTGTTTTGTACTTGTTTGGGAATTACTGGATTAGTTAAGCATGAACTGCTACTTCTTGGTTAATTCAAGCTCCACGTGTTCAGAGTATGTCCGTTCCCAGTTTGAACATCTAAACCCTAAATTATGACCACATTCTGAACGTCATTCAGCTCCTCTCAGTACCACTGTGATCCACCCTCTCGACTTTCTAATTCGGTGCTGTGTGGCTCCTGGTCTGTCCTCCTTTGGTACCAGCTGGCTGTGGGGCGCAGGCACAATCCTGAGCTGGTTGGAAGGATGAAGTGATCCTGTTGGGAAGTTTTAAAGGGGAAAAAGCACGCTCCTTCATGTATATCCACTGAAGTGCTCATCTGTATTCAAACCCTGCTGTCACATGAGTGGAGGATGGGAGGGAAACTAAATGAGTCTGCAAATTCAATGATTTGGTGCAGAGCAGCAGGTGAGAGAGGAGGAGGAATGCCCTTCTTTGCATGAAGAATGGAAAACCTGTTACAGCAGACTCTTTTAGAAGCCTTTCAAGTATTTTATTTTACACAGAAATAATAATAATAAAAACTTAGTGAGCTCAGTTCAAGTACACCTGCGGTCGTTTATATTTATCTCTGTGAATATCAGACCCTTAGCTGCTTTTATTAGCCAGAGCAGGAAGCTGGGAGGGGCATTTTCTGCTTTCAGTTGACCTGCCTGTCACCTCTGCCACGAGGAAACAAAGCTGTCAAAGCTGAACGCGCTCAGCATGTCTGACATAGCACAAGCTCTGTTTGTTTTAAATTTGAAGAAATCGTTGAGAAAAGGCTGCAAACATGGCATAAATTTACAGAAGTATTTATTTCCTGTTTGTTCATTGGAAGTACTGCAGCGTGCATGCTCATGGCTGAGGGCTGTTTCTATATAAACACTTGTCTTTGTGACAAGAGTGGATGTTGTTTCACTCGGGTGCTATAGAGGGATTTATACAGAGCTTTTTTTAATAGTAATTCCTTTTGCTACTAGTGATGACTTGCTCTAAAGGCTGCCCTCTGGTGTCACTGACTGGACTCTGTGGTCTAAGCAGCATTGGTGGGCATATATTTCAGGTACGAAAGACTCTCTAACTATGCAAGCTTCATTGGTCACCATGAAGCCTAGAATTCTGTATTGCATTTGTTTTGGGAATTTGTTTGGCTGTAAATCTGCTGCTGTACTGAGTTGGCTAACGTGAATTTGTCCTAAAAGACGAGATCAAACGGTGAAGGCAAGTTAAAAGCAAATGTCTGTTTCTTCTTTTAAACCCACATATCGTCTTCTCTCTCTGATGTGTTACTTAGCATTTTCTATTGAATTGTGAAATAATTACAGCTGAAACCAAATGTTTATACACATCAGAAATAGACACATAGCCTTCTTTCCTTACTGTTAGACTTTAAATCAGAATTAAACTTTTAAAATGTACGTAAATGGAAATAACATGAAAAGTTAGCTGAGAAATAAAGGTGATTTGTCTTTTTCTAGAGTGTACATATCTGGTTTCATCTATTCACTAAGCTGTTTAGCTAAAGATCGTTTTGAAATTGGCAAGAATAGCTTACACAAACTATATCTATTGAAGAAATATTAAAAATATTGTACTTTTATCCTAAAAAAAAGTCTTATTGTTGCCCTACAAATCTATCTTCTTTTCTATGCCTACTTCATCATGCTTATAATGGTGGGGAACAGGGGGGATTCCTGTCATGCAGAATTGCAGACAGCTCTTTAAATCTATTTTATGAAATATAAGACCAAACCTCTCTGCTTGCTGCAGGACCAGGAGGATGAAGGCGTGTCTCGGGTTCGAGTGACCAGCAGGAGCAGTCCCCTCAAAGTGGAGCGAGTCTCTGGTGTTGTGGCGCGCTCCCTCGTCGAGATGCCAAAGGTCAGTGGAGAAATGACAGAAATACTCACAATAAACTTGTTAAATAAACACAAATACATACATCTTCTTCTAATATTATTCTGCTAAGACATCACAGAAAGCATCTTGAACTATTTGAGTCTGCAAAGTATCAAAATACAACTTAACAGTCTTCCCTAAAATGCATCTGTTTGAAAGTGGCTCAACAAATTATTAAATCAGGAGACAAAATACATATGTATGCTAGCGTTATCAGATTTTTACAACACATTGAAGGTTACGGCGATGTGTTACAATAAAAACGTTCAAGAGGCATAAACGTTTTTGCAAGACCCTGCATGGATTTAAAAAAAAATTAAATAACCAACAGATGTCACCTGAAAGGGATACTTTTGTTGAGAACGTCAATTTTCAATAAATGTTTCGGATCAGGATTTCAAGTGTCGGACTTTTTGCAGTGTCGGTTAGTTAACTAAAGGATCTCAGTTCTTCAGCTGCTGCTTTTGGCCTCGTATGAACCAACTTTTTGCCAGATAAACAAGATGTTTGGCAGTTTCTTCAGAGGCTGGCCAATATGCTTCTCACATGAGCAATCGGATCGGTTCTTGTCTTTCGTGATGCGTCTCAGTAGCCTGCCATTTTCCTCAGTGCTTTTACAGGCCCTTGTGTTCACATGCGTTCCCCATTACAACACGGCCAGTGGCACATGGCAGCACAGTGGCCGCAGGCGCTTTGCTCCTCAGCTGCGCCCAGATCTAGTGCAATGAGTGGGTGGTGGAGGTAGGGGTGTAAGCATGAGGATCAGGGGAGTTGAAGGGGGTTAAAAAAAAAAAAAAAAGAAAAAAAATGGGAGGGGTGCAGGCGGTAAGCACATGGGTTCAGTGTGCATGGATGATAATGGCTGCATAAGAATCCAGTGACGGCACAGGTTGTGTGCATGTTTGATCCTCCCACTGTCACGTTGGGGGAGGGAGGTGAGGCGCAGGGAATGGCAGAGAGCGAGAGGAAGAGAGGAGAGGCGGTGGTGGGGGGCGTAGAGAAAGATGTGGAGGGGGAGGCTGGAGAGTGATAGCAAGGCGGCTGAGAGGCGAGGGCCGGTGCAGTGCGGAGCTGGAACGGACACCCAGAGCTCAGCCTCCCCTCCTATCCCCCCAGTTACCATGGAAACCACATTCCTCCCCCGCCTGCATCCCTACAGACTGCTCTGCCGCTCTATCTCTCTCCTCGCTTCTCTGTTTTTCATGCTGTCTTTTTCATTCCTCTTTTAATTCGTGTCTGTTTTTTTCTCTTTTTTTTATTCCTCTCTTTCTTTCTTCTCTTTCTCCGGCGCGTGCGGTTTTGCACATTTTGCGTCAATGCACACTCAGCAAGCACACTGATTTCAGGTGCGTTGCACTCTTCTGTGGCGGGGTGAATAGGCAATTACAGTTTATTTAGCATTCCGCTGCACTCACAGATGCATAAGCACTTTGTTGTATTCTCTGCATCTCTCTATTTTTACTTCCCCTTCTGTTCAGCTCCATGCTTCAGTAAAGCCCCCTCTAGTCATTGCATTTCTGCCCACACACAGGGCACCTTAGCTTCATCTCTCCTCTTCCATGGCATCTGTCGTGGACCTGCAGCACCTTCATCATATTTTTCCAAATACCCTCACCTCCCTGTCAGTTTTTAGCTGGTCTTTTAACCACCTACTTGTCCCTTTTCATAGCTCTTCTGCTTTCTTCTTCATTCCCTTTATGCTTGCACAAAATCCACCATTTCTCAGTGGTGCAGCTCTGATAAAATCTCCCTCATTAACCATCAATTTTAGCTCCCCACAGCGGGTATATTTCCCTTTATCATTATTCTATCAATTGGTGGTGCTGGATTTAGTTTGTATAGCTGAGCAGCTGCTTTTTTTCTAGTTAATAGTCTCTTTGTCACCTTCTTTTTCTGTATTTCATCATGAGATGATGCATAACACCACATTTCAAAAGTTTGATGCAATAAATGTAAAGTAGCATGTACACTATTGTTTACTGGTATTTTTTGCACATATACAACTTGCTTCTTCATTCTTTCCTGCAATAACTGAATGTTACAGCAGAGGCTTAGTGTGTTTTTATTAAGAACCTGCCCCTTTAAGACTGCCTCACTACCGACTGTACTTTTATGGTCATACATCCTGTCAGGTGACAAAGGAGCAGTCACACAGCTTCTCAGAGAAATGCCTAGAAATGACTGAAAAGCTCAATGCACGGTTTGTGCAGTGGTTGGGTCTTGTAATGCTCGTTATGACTACATGAATGTGTGTGTGTTGCGTGTGCGCGTGTGTGTGCGTGCATGCGTGTGTGTGTGTGTGTTACAGGATGTCCAGGTGGGTTTATGTAATAAGGGCTGTGCAGCCTGGTTCTGAGCTGATAGCGTTGAAAGGGCTGCAAGGAAGAAAACGATTTCCTAATTTAATGCATCTTCTTTTTTCATTTGCCAGTAGATTTTCAGAGGGCACATTTATTTCAAATGGAAATCAATTTATAAAGCAGTCTAATTCATAAATTTACATAGCTTTAATTGGTACTTGCAAATATGATAAAGGAAGGAATTGGGTTTCATTAAAATTAATCAGGATTAAACTGGAATGTATATAATTTCATATGAATTTGACCTTTTTGAATTTTGCCTAAAAATTCTGTTTTTTATTATATTTTAGTTTATTTTATTTGTTATTCATTGATAATTATTATGTAATAATGTTAATTTTAGTTTCTTTTTGTCATGTTTTAGGTTTTATAAACTACTACATTTTGGCAGTACTTTAATATTTAAAGAATAATAATTATTTAACATTTATTACTGATATAACAAACAATATTAACAGATAACGTATGTCCACACTGATCAATCTGTGATCATTTCTCTGTTTGCCTCCTTCTTGATTCTGCAAGGCCATATGTACTGGTTCTGCCTGTGAAACGTTTTCCATCAGAACCTTCATTTACCGTCATATTTAATAAGCTGGAATATTATGGAAAAGTTTATTCATTTCATTAAACGAGTTTCTCTTCATGAAGCAGTTATATAGATTAATTACACTCTTTATTTCCCCCTATTTATGCATACAAATAATGAAAACATTTAAAATTAGGATATTATGCAGATATAATGCAGTTGGCCAGTTGATTATCGAATTAGAGAACTGCATTGTATATGTTTTGCATCATGCAGATGTTAGTTGGAGCCGGCTGAACTGAATGGAATGAATATTAATTGAACTGAACTTGAAATTTATTTTTGTTTTTATTTTGTTTTATTGGCATCACGAATGGACAGTTCTGAATTCATAAAATTAGTATCAGTTTTGATATTTTTGCTTATATAAATCTTAATTATTGTCATTATTATTACTATGGGATAATAATTATCACCCTTTTGTCTTTTCACCTCTCCCTGTATGAGTTTGTTTTCTTCTTCTCTTGAAGAAGAAACACCTACAAGATAAACAATCTTGTAGGTGGATCTTTATTCGTTGCTGAAAAATTCTATTACTGCCTCATTTTTTTTATTTTGCAAATCAATATACATCTGTTTTGTTTGCTCTTCTGATGGCTTTAAATTGAACCATAGAATAACAGCGGGAAGGATTAGTGGCCACATGCGTGCGGTCATGTGTGCCTGGATCGATATGCTTACATCGTTTGCTTCAAAGCTTCGCCTCGACGCTCTCGTTGACTTCGTAAGAGTTTGTGGCCGCATCCCCAGGCGTTCGCGGTTTCTGCATAAGATTGCACAAGTCTCTCCTTCTTCTTGAAGGAAGGACTAGGATAGAGTGAAAGAATATCATTAAAATGAAGTGAGTTACTGTTGCATGTAATTAAGTGTGGCTGAGCCTGCTGCGTGAGCCACTTTTGGCCTCGTCTTAAGATTCTGTTCGGTTTGATAAGAATGCTACTCTGATGTTGAATTTGAATCTGAAGCACACCGTGTTCAAATATAAGCACCGTAACATGCAAGGCTACATTGAAACACACGATGACACACCCAGCTCTGTTCCCCATTAATAATGCATACTTACAGGGCTTTAATGGCAACACTGTAACACTTTCCATCAGCTCCCTGTAAAGACAAACCTTTCACTCTGTGTCAGGATGTTTTGTATCCGGTTTGTGACTAAACTACAAATTCATAAGCATGTAAAGCAGCTCCCAGGCAGTCCTATCAAATTACTGAAATATAACTGCCACAGCAACATGAAAGCCATATAGGCTCTCCTTCTCTCCTTTTCCCTTCACACGTTCACACTCTCAATCTCTTCCTCCACCCACTCGAAAGCCAAAGCGTGTAATCTTATTGGTTTGGTACACATGTGTTGATGTCATCATTGTGAACATGAAATAATTCCCCTATGGTTCCTAAATGAGGATCCACGAGGGCAGATTTCTCCCACTGTGCTCCTTTTGACCACGTCTTGCAGAATAATAAAAAAAAAAGACGAAGAATGGTTGAAATGTGAAAACTCTGTGATTATCTTATGCTTATGCTTTTTCTGTGAGATTATTTGCGGATGTGTGTTGTGGCACAGAGCTTCAGGATGGCCAGTGATGGCACAGGACAGGCGTTAAGTCTGCAGCTGAACTGGAGATGACCGGGGAGGTGGCCAGTGATCAGTCGGAGGGACAGGGGTGCTCATTGTAAGTTGGATTTTGGCTGCACTGGCCTGATGAAAAACATGGATTAGACTCACTTTTGATGGATTATAGTCTGTGGTTGTCATTGACTGATTGCGGATTAGGACTCCCTTGCTCTTTCTCTTGAAAATGTTAAGAAAATAAACACATGCGATGCTTCCCCCCCCCATTTTTTCCCCCTTCTTTTTTACTGTGGCGTACTTCGTGAAGAAGTGCCTTCTCACCCAAAGCGGGCAGCAGCGAGGCGTCGGTGTCGCTGCCCCTTTAAGAGCAGCTAGTGAAGCGCTCAGTCCTGTTGGTGCTGCTGCTGCTGATGGCGACGCTGCGAGTTGATTGGCTGTGGCTGTCAGGACTGAGCTGCTAGAGGGATGCTGCTATGTATCCTTCCCCCTCCTCCCTCGCTGCTGCTCCCCTCTCTCTATCTCTCTCACCAGCCTCCCTCTTGCTCGCTCGCATCCCTCTGAATAATCCACATCTAGGGCAAGCTGACTGAGAGGCGATCCAGCGCTCAGCTCCTCTCTGCAGCCTGAGAAAAGAGACAGAGAGCAAAAGGCAACGATTTTCAACGCAGGAGGAAAAAAAAACGTGAGATTTTTTTTTTTGACATATCAAGAAGATACAGATTCAACAAAGGAAGATTTTCATTTGCGGATATCATTTATTTATACATATTGTTTATATATCTATATATATATTTGTACACACGCATATAGATATTTATATATATAAATATACATTTATCCTTGTACATATCTGTATTTGTGCTCGTCTGTTTATATTAATATTTTTATATGTATTTGTGTGTGTAAATATATATGATATATAAACAAAAGAATCTATATATCTATGAATTTATATGCGTATCACTGTGAACCAAGAGAAGCAAGAAGATATTTCTATCATCAGGGCTGGTCTCTGATTGCGTGGTGGCATACAATATCTTAAATATTTCCTTTGATCTTCTACGTCAAGAGGACAAAGACTACGTGCCCATTTTGTATTTTTTGTTTTCCTGTTGCTGCTTCCCATCCGTCTCAGTTTCAGCTTCTTTTTTTTTTTTTTTGTTCTCTACATCCACGAGGAATAAAGCAACCGGATTTGACCAAAACAGAGAGAGAGAAAAAGAAAAAAAAACACGATAGAGGGGAAAATCTGTACAAATTCCTGTGATTGGTGTTATTTCCTTCGGCGCTAGCGCTCTGCAAGCCGATCGCCGCGTGCCGTGTGAGATCTGAGGAGGCAGCAGAGACCGAGTGCCACGCCGCTCATCCCAGCGTCAGCCCAGCCAGCACAGCCAGCATGCACAAGCACCATCACTGCTGCAAGTGCCCAGAATGTTATGAGGTGACCCGTATGGCAGCTCTGCGCAGGATGGACCCCCCAGCGTACGGAGGAGACTGGCAGGCCGAGCCCTATGGATACCCACCTGGGTACGGGGGAGGCCAGACCTTGCCCCCTCCAGCCTCAGGAGGGGGTGGAAGCATGGGAGGAGGAGGAGGCGGTGGGGGCGGAGGAGGAGGTGGTGGAGGTGGCACTTTGGGGAGAAGTAAGGGCAAGATTATGTCTGGTGGAGGCCCTGGAGGCCCCAACCCAAAGGGCCAGTCCAAGTGTGGCCCCAAGGTAAACGGCAACAACTCCAGTGGACAAGGAGGATGGTGGCCTGAGTGCACCTGCACCAACCGGGAGTGGTACGACCAGGTAATCCGCTTTCCTCACTCTGTTAGGGTTTTGTAGAGATCACATAAGTGATTGCAATAGTGACAAATAAAATCAGCTACTTCAGTTAATTAAAGATACTTCTAATTTAGCAGTCACCTCAACCCCCCCTCTCTTTAATTTGTTGACTGGGGTTCCTCTGTTGGAACAGGATGAATCTGGTTTCAGTGCACGCACATGGAGATGATCTGCATGTTTGGGACTAATGCAGATGACTAATGCCTATAGATTTAACACACCTACTGTGTGTCGTCAAAGGCTTACACTGATGCCGATGCCACAGGCTAAAGGATTGTGTTTTTCTTTTATGCTTTCAAATTTAGATTTCTACTCTGAAATTAGTGTCCGACTTTCAAAATTAGATGAAGGAAAAATGGATTTGTTTCTGATCAGCTAAGTAAGGGATAAAGTCTCATTAGCAAATTGATAATGAAATCGATGTTTGACAGCAGTGTCGTTTTCATTAGGCAGGCCTTGTGATTAAAACAACCTCAGCATAATGAGATTGTTTTGTACCAAAAGAAATCAGCCTGTTTCTAAATGTTGCGTCTTACATGTTGCACAGAATGAATGAAACTAGCTTTTTCTTCCCCCCAGTGGGCTCCATTTTGTTTCCATTAGTGTCATTTATTTACACGTGTGTATATAAATGACGGTTAAGAAAAGGTCAGGACAGCTTCAGAAGCTCAGCCTTTAATTAATCAAGGTGCACGTATGTGAGCATGAGAGTGATCTTTGGGTGGGGGGAAGGGCAGCTTGGCGAACATGAGATTCAAGAAATGGCTCTTACTGTGCATGAGTATGTGTTTATGCAGTCTTGCATTCGCGGCAACTGAAGCCATCTGCATTGTTTGCATTGCATTGATGTCGTTTATGTCCGATTGTGGTTTGAGAATGAAAAATTGGAATATGGAAGGCAAGAAGAAAATGGAGCCTTCATCTGAGCCGCAAGCTTGCTGATATTAGCAGATTAAAGCTAATGAGGAGGTATTTCAGCTTTAGGGCCATGAGTGTGTTTTATTTTTTTTAGTTTCTGTAACGTTACATTCTTGCTTCATCCAAACCATCAGGCATTTTGAAAGCTAGCAACAAATGTGATTATGTAAGCAGTTATTGCTTATATGGAGATTTTAATGTCCATTAGTGGACTGCATCACGTATAGCCAAGACATTCATTCAGTACTAAAGTTGCACGGCATAAATTGGCTACAACTCGATAAAATATCTTTAAGTTGCACTGTTATTCATTCTGGGGTCTTGAGTTGGTTGAAAATGCACCACTAAGGAAAACGCCGTTGTACAGGATCTTTGCGTCTTCCTACGATGTGAATTTTCACCCCTGTACATGAATTGTTTAACGTGTCGCACGTGCCTTGAGTGCAACAGTAGCTACAGTTTATCTGTGACGTAAAGAGATTGAAATTCAGATGAGCAGTTAGGGATGAGTTGCAGGGTTAAGTGGGGTAAAAATGTAAAGGTTGAAAAGGAGAGAAATAAGCCAATAAAGGCAGGCGGCGGCCCAAAAGGGGGGGTGTGGTTATGTAAGAGGAGTCAGTTGGTGGTGCTGTCAGAGAGAGGAGCTGAAGAGACACTGACACTACGGGAAAACATCTGTCCCTCCGTCTTCTACAACATCCATATAAATGGCCAGTTTGTGTCTCCACTCCTGTCTGCGTCCAACATGACATGGCTAGAAACATACGTTTACGATCTACCAATGTTGCTCATCCTTGTGGGAAAGCGTGAATCTGGCTGCTCTTTTCTGTACGTATCCGTAGCTGGAGAACAGGACATTTATCCATGAATTATTTTACTAAAAATAGTCACTAACTGGTGGATTAAACACCTTGATATTTCTGTTTGAGCTATTGATATGAAATTCACAACATATGTCAGTAAAAAAGCCAAGTAATTAACTCATGCAAACAAAGAAAAAGAAAATAAACTATATTAATGCAATGATACAGGAAATAATTATTAAACACACAAAGAAAATGAGCTGCAAAAGGGCAAAGAAAGGCAAGAAATGAGCTGAATTACCTTAATTGTTTCTCGTTACCTTTGCAACCTTACTGTTGCAAAAGATATTGTTGGCATTATTGGTTAAAGATGTATTTCTAAACTATTATTAGTATTTCCAGTGATCCAAGTTAAAAGGACATAATTTCACCATTAATCTATCACAGGTGTTCCTTACAAGATTTCTGAAAGAGGAATAAAACAATTAAAAGACTTGTCATCCATAACCCAGAGACCACATCAGTGGATACACCTGAAATGCAGAGGTAGTTTTACAGTAAGCAACAGCATCATTAGCCTAAATGTTCTGCTACAAACTTTAAACAGCATCTAACAAGCTTTTTCCTCAGCAATGGACATTCATGAATACCTAAGTTAGTTTTTGTTCAGCAGCACCAGGCTTCACTTCTGAAGAAAAAGCTTGTCAGATCTTGCTTAAAGTTTGTTGCAGAATGTTCGGATAGGCTAATAAAATGGTGAGAGCAAAATTTAAGCGCGCCATGTTTTTGCAGTAGGAGTAGAAGTGCATATCATTCCAAAAACAACCAACCAACAAGTAGGTTTGTAGGTAGGAACATCATGGTGTGGTGCTGGTTGTCAGCCTTTAATTGAGGGCTGAATGTAGTCTTTACACAAATGTGAAAATGAAACAAAGGTAGATTTTCGTTGAGACATTGAGTCCACACAGCCAAAGAAATGAATTAGTTTCAGAGCTCAAAATAAAGATGATAGACTTTTCCATTCAGTAGCCTTGACTTGAATCCTTTTGAAAATCTGTTGGAAGACCCAAAGCTCACACCATGGCAATGCAATGCACTCATTTATCCATAAACATGACGGCTTGAAGTTGTCATTCCAGTTTATTTTACAAAACGTCCATCCATCCATCCATTTTCTTTACACCCTTGTCCCTTAGTGGGGTTGGGAGGGTTGCGGGTGTCCATCTCCAGCTAACGTTCCGGGCGAGAGGCAGGGTACACACCGGACAGGTCGCCAGTCTGTCGCAGGGCAACACAGAGACACACAGAGACACACAACCATGCACACACACACTCACACATAGGGGCAATTTGGAGAGGCCAATTAACCTGACAGTCATGTTTTTGGACTGTGGGAGGAAACCGGAGCACCCAGAGAAAACCCACGCATGCACAAGGAGAACAAACTCCATGCAGAAAGACCGGGGACGGGAATCAAACCCATAACCTTCTTGCTGCAAGGCAACAGCTCTACCAACTGCACCACTGTGCAGTACCTTTACAAAGCGTAATTTGTAAATTCAATGTAATTTGATTCTTTGTGTGCATGTTTAACCCGAGTTCCTACCAACATCTGTTGTAAGTTTCATGTTGGTAGGGCTACCAGAATTATACAGTAAGTTGATGTTGATGATACGAACATCCCTCCCTGGTAACTACCTATGTTTTTGGAAACTAGCATGATGAAAGGCTGAAACCATCCTCATTCATTCAGAGACAAATGTAAAGCATCACCGTCACTCCTAAATAAATCTAAAGTCGTAAACATTTCATGTACATGTGAGGAAATCATTACCCACCCTGGCACATGATGATGCTTTATTAATTTTCCCCCCGTGTCGTCTATTTACAAAATGATTGTACCGCTTTTGTTAGGAGCTTGCTAGATTAATTATGGCTGATTTCAGCTGGGATTGTCAGAACATTCTTTTAAAACAAGAGCTTTTGAATTTAAATCTGAGGAAAGTGGAGACCTCAGTCTACTGGGATCATCCGTTAGAAAGCTCCCTCTTCCTCCCGCCGGGCTCCAATCTGTCTTTGTCTGTTCTCCAACTCTGTGGCTATGATTAGCTTTAAATATTAATCGGAGTTTACCTTATTTATTAGCATCAAGATTCAGTTAAAAAGTGCTCTGCCAGAAGTACTGTTCATAACAGACTGCGTAGTAGTGTATTAAATGAATGCACAGACACAGTGGGCGTTCCTTGCTTAACACTCCCATAGGTGATTACTACATGAAAGCCTTCAGGCCTTGATCAGACTGTGTGTGTGTGTGTGTGTGTGTGCTTGTGCTTGCGTGTGTGTGTGTTCTTGCATTTTTACAGTCAGATTGATTTATTGGTGTCATTGGTCTATACCAGAGGTTCCCAAACTGTGGGGCGCGCCCCTTAGGGGGGGGGCCGTGCCAATGCAGGGGGGGGGCGGGAAGCCGTCTGGATGAAAAAAAACCCCAAAAAAACATGAATGCTGTATGCGCTGGGTTTTTACCTTAGAATGGCCAACTCTGTTATTCCTAAGTCAATTTGATACAGTAGGGCAGACATGCGCACTACGCTTCGACTGGGGCTACCAAGGGACCAGTCCCTATATATTTAAAGCCAAGGGGCGGGACTGCGGCGGCAGCGTGTCGGGGTTGGTCCATGTTACGCAGAAAGCAATTGGGCGCAATATCGCAATACCGTGAGTGAAACAATGACTGGGGCAGCCTACTATATAAATTACTCGGGGACCATTTCTTGTTATTACACATACACATTTGTCGAATATGGAACAAATTGCGTCCTGTTTCGGTTCAATATGGGACGATTCCGTATTTTACGGGACGGGTTGCAACACTAGTCGACATATTTGTGTGAGAGGACATTCTCTGTTGTGAACTTAAATAACGGACTCTCACTTACAAGACATCTTGCGCATCAATACCGCTGCCTTTGAACCAGACCTGGCCTATGTGCTGCAGTCCAGATATCAGTATCACATTAATGCAGACAAGTCATTTGTCATTTACAATAAGTCTCTGAATAAATTTCGTTTTTGTTTTTTAAGATCAAAATAAGTCATAAATTCAGACAAGTTTTCAGTTTTCACTCCAGAATAATAAACGTTTAAAAATCTAATCATTTACTAATATGTCATATTTCAAATGAGCCCTGCACTTGTTGACATGACTATTACTTGCTCATTTTTCTGTTATTTTATTTAAAAATTCTGTAAATATTGAACTGCCATGGTGAGATATTTTTTTATGTTTCAAATGTAATTTGCACACAAGAGTATAATTACTTCTGTTTAACCGTTAAAAAAAAGTTAGTGTTAAAAAAGTGAAGTTAAGTGAATATTCAATTGCATATGATATACATGTTTCAAATGAACCAAAAGACATGCTTAAGATCGCTGAAATTAAAATAAAAAAGCAAATGTGAAACACAGAATGGCTTGCTGAAATTTGTTTACATATATTGCTGTTCTATGTAAAGAACGTCCGCCAAGGTCGGCCCCCTTACATTTTTAACACACCAAATCTGGCCCCCTTTGCAAAAAGTTTGGACACCCCTGCAGTAGGGGCTTCCGCACTTCCCATATCTGTGTCCTCTGTCACTTTTATCAGCAGTTAAAACTGTTTAATCCGTTGTTAACATGTGGAAACCTGTTTTTCCGAGCCGCCTTTAAACGCAACACGAGCGCTACGACACTGCGCTGGAGGAGA